>NC_077229.1:264290491-264312991 GCF_027887165.1 Monodelphis domestica
TGATTTGTGCTGAAAGTCACAAAAGTAGTGAGAAACAAAAAAAAGGTCTGAATAGAAGAATTCTGGCTCCTGGAAATCATTTAAGGCTTCATTTTAGAAATGAAAAAAACTAAAGGATTAAATAATTTGCTGCACACAAGATGGCTATTAAGTTGCAAAGCTGGGACTCAAATGCAAGTGTTCTGACTATTTTTTGCACTTCATCATTCTGCTTTCTCATTGGTCTGAGGATTTCTATGGCTAGGGACAAGGCACCTTACTTATGTTACTTATTTTTTAAAAACTTTTACCTTCTGTCTTAGAATCAATACTAAGTATCTATTTCTAGGCAGAAGAGTGGTAAGGGCTAGGCACTTGGGATTAAGCAACTTGCCCAAGGTCACACAGCTAGGAAGTATCTGAGGTCACATTTGAACCCAGGACCTTCCATCTCCAGGTCTTGCTCTCCATTCTTTCCACTAATTATATTACTTTTAACAAAGGTCTAAATGTTGCCCTCTATATAACATGGCACATATGTTGAAAGAAGTGGTAGTTTAACACCCAGGCATATGTCATCTACTTTTTAAAATATGGATTTATAGATGAAAAAATAAACTTTCTATCATCTTGAGAATTTTCCAGAAAAAGAAATTTCTTCATTAGTTTGTTCACGAGTCAGGTCCCACCCTTAGTTATCTTGAACACCTTCTTCAGCTTTATGTCGAAAGACCCAGGTAAAAAAATCTACTTCTCTAAGAATCTCATTTTAACGCAGGATTCTGTTCAGCCAAGATATTTCCATGTTGATGTGCATGGCTCTTGGTAACAAAGCTTTGCTGATCTGGTTTCAACAAATTCCACTAAGTGGAAAATCCTATAGAACAGATGGAGCCTTAAGTCCCCATCCATGGAGCAGTAAATCTTCATAACAAAAACTTTGTTTTGGTGCTTAGGCTTGTGCTTTAAGTGTATTTGAAATGCAGTATGAGATTTTCAAAGTAAAATTGGACAGGTTTCATAAAAGATATGTTTGTATTTTTCTTTTATGTCAGCAAAGTGTTTTCAACAAGGTATGTAAAACTGTCAGCAGAGGGGCAGACTGTAAGCTGGTGTCTACAGCTCCAGGGTCAAAATAAGAAGGAGAAAATAGGCAAAAGAGATAGAGTAAGGGAAGGGACTGATGGGGGTCTAAAGAGAGCAAGGGTGAAGTTGGAGTCAAATTCTCAAGGGTGAATGTAAAACCATTAACCAATATTATCCAAGGGAAGGTGGCATGGTTGATAAAGCAGGGACTTGGAAGCAGGAAACTGGTAACATGGGAGATAAAGCACTGGATTTGGATGCAGAAAACATGAGATAGAATTTCTTTGTCTAGTTGCAGGAGTCTTGGCAAGCCCTTCAGCATTCTGCAGCCTCAGTTTCCTCATCCATAAAATGGGGATGATACCTGTAGCACTCACTTTCTTTACAGGTTTGCTAAGAGAAATAATTGAGAAAATTTAAAGCTCTACATTTGATATAAAGTCAGCTACTTTTTCAATGAAAAATTGGTAAGGAAGAAGTCAGGAGAGAAAATGCCTTACTGACCCCCATCTTCAAATAGCAAAGGACCTCTCATTCACAATAACCTATCTATTCCTTACTGTTTTCCCTGACTCAAGAACCTAGGGATTTTCATTACTAATTTGCCTTTTACCTTCTCTTTCTTTTCCTGGGATTCTCCTTCTTAATATTACCTTCCTAATATCATCTACTCTCACCCAGAGCAGGGCAATCAGGGTTCTTTCCCAGTACTGAAATCTGAGGGGTGCTAACAGCAATTAAAATTCCTTACAATGTAAAAACAAGTGATCCCACAACAGTTAGCAAGAATAACTAGTTAAAATAGGAAGCTACCAGATGGCTATGATCACACCTTAGGGAGCTTGTTCTCAGGCCACTGTGCCATCCTTTTCCTGGAGAATCCCCAAGGCAGTCTCAGCAATATTTATGGGTGCATTTCCTGTACTTTTCCCAGAAAGCTATGGCTCTGTTCTCTCTTACTCTATTTTCAATCTTTGAGCCTACAGACCTTAGAACAAAGGTTGTTTTGCTGACAGTCTTCTAGACCTTTCACAGAAGAGAGATAAAAAGGCTAAAAGACTATCTTTCACAAAAACTTATAAATTTCATTTTGAAAATATCACACATACTATAGTTAAGCATATCAGTGGATAAACCATAAACACATGTATGTAATATGCCATAAGTAATACTTCACCCTCCATCCATCCTAAAACAATAGGATCCTTTTTCCTTTCCTTTCCTTTCCTTTCCTTTCCTTTCCTTTCCTTTCCTTTCCTTTCCTTTCCTTTCCTTTCCTTTCCTTTCCTTTCCTTTCCTTTCCTTTCCTTTCCTTTCCTTTCCTTTCCTTTCCTTTCCTTTCCTTTCCTTTCCTTTCCTTTCCTTTCCTTTCCTTTCCTTTCCTTTCCTTTCCTTTCCTTTCCTTTCCTTTCCTTTCCTTTCCTTTCCTTTCCTTTCCTTTCCTTTCCTTTCCTTTCCTTCTTTCCTTCTGTCTTAGAATCAATACTATTGCAACCAACCCCAGTAGGTTAGGTCTAGACTCTCATCTTGCCTGGGCATTGTGTTGAGGACAGAGTGAGGAGGGCATGTACCAGACAGGAGACCCTGAACAGCTTGAATAGTTATTTCCAAATCTTTGCTGACCTCTTAGGGCAGACTCTGTACCTGAAGGGGCAGTTCAGGAAGTATTTTTCCTGCCTCCCTCAGCCCCCAGTCCCTGATTAAGAAACCGAAGGTCCAGAAATCCTGCTGTGTCACTTCCCTAATGCATAGAGGTGGCAGCTCAGCCTTCCAGCCTGGGAGTTCATCTGCTTTCTAAAGAAGCTCCCAGCCACCACACCCCCTCAGCTTCCTTCCCCTACTATCTTCCTCAACATTCAGGCCAAAGGATATCTTTTATATAACCATTAAACTGTGCATATTTTACTGTTCTGTTTTGTTTTTTTAAAAGAAGGATAAGAATAAGTGAGGGAAAAATACTATATGCGTTGGTTCCATAGCTTAAAAGCAGTAAGGGATGGTTAAGTGACTTGCCCAGAGTCACATAACTAGGAAGTATTGGAGGTTATATTTGAACCCAGGACATCCTATCTACAGTCATGACTCTCAAATCACTGAGTCACCTATCCACTTCCAATAGGGTTTCTTTTCAACAAATTTTGAGTTTTAACATGAGGAAATTTTGATGCAAAATAAAATTAGTTATAATGGAATTTTACCTATCCTCTATATGGAATTTTGGATAGTGTTTGTTTGGAATCAAGAAGACCTAGTCTCAATTTTGTCTTTGACATTTATTGGTTATAATCATGGGAAAGTCACCTGACCTTTATGTGCCTTAACGACAAAGGCTGACAATTTTTAAGGTCAATTCAAGAAAAGAGCTCAATAAAGATATTAGATTTTGGGAATCATTCTGAGACACCTCACAAGTTAGTTATATAGATGTAACGAGGGGGTGAAGTTAACCCCTCAACCCCTAGCTAGAGTATATGCCCTAGAATGCTAAGTATGTGTGTTGAGAAACATGTGGTTATAGGATTTATTTTTTTGGTACCATGAAACAAATGCTGGGGCAGTTAGGTTGCACAGTGGATAGAGCACCAGTCCTGGAGTTTAGTAATAGCTTATATTCAGTTGGGGGAATATAGAATCTACACATTTAAATAAATTCAAAGCAGTTTCAAGAGGTAGGGGAAATCATTTGCTGGGGAGCAGCTATCAGGCTGGTTTGACTAGAACAGAAAGATCATCAAAAGGAATAATGGGATATAAGGTTAGAAAGGCAGACAATGCCAGTTTGTAATCCTAAGGACATAGATCATTTCTTCTTCTCAACAGCAATTTTTCCTGGGTAAACAAAATACAATGTTAGAGACCCTCTAATGCAAAGAAGTGCAACCTGCCCTTTGACTACAGGTCTTCCATCTCATGTTGTGCCCTTTTCCTGCCTAACCTCTGCCCTTCAGAAAAAAAGAAGAGTAGTGCTGTAGAGCCTCCCACCTGACCATCTATCTGATTGTGTCCTTCCCATCTCATGATGCACTTTCTGCCATCCTGCTCTCCAAATTCGACTGTGAAGAGTGGTGTCCTCCATTTAATGATGTACATTCGCACATCTAGTCATTCCCTTTATATGCCAGTGTTTCTGAACTCCTGTAGATGATCTTCAAAACCCCATTGTCTTCCTGATTTTTTATTCCCATCCCGCTTCAACCTTTTCTCTCCAAACTTTCAACAGAACACCACTGAGACCTTCCATTGTACCTTCTGGAATGCTTGTTCCATAGGCAACAAACTCCCCTTCAACATAAATTTTTTCTCTCACCCATTTTTCATATATTTTTTTATTTTTTTCATATATTTTATTTCATATATTAGCTGCTGCTGAAACCTGGCTCCTCCTGGATGGTACAGTCTCTCTGGCCACCCTTTCCAGTACTAGCTTCTCTTTAACTCATTCTTTTTGACTCATTGATTGAGACAGGGGAGTTGGAATACTCTTTGCTCCCCATTGCCAATTCCAAGTTCTCTCCCTACCTCCATCACTCAGTAACTGCTCTTCTTTTGAGATTCATTATATATATATATATATATATATATATATATATATATATATATATATATATCACTCAATCAAAATATTGGTAGCTATTGTTATATACCTCCAGGTCTCTCCCTTTCCTTCTTCAACGAGTTTAGCACATAGCTCACAAAATGTTTTTCTCCTCCTTAACTCTTGCCTTCATACTAAGATACATTAACATATATATGTACACATATATGTATGTATACATATATGTCCCTCAAACTCCTTAACCACTCAGTTCATCAATCTAGTTATTTCCCCCTCAGACACTCACATAGATGATCATACCCTTGATCTTGCCATCACCTACAAGTGCACCACCTCCTTCATAAATTCTGAAATGCCCTTTGCCTAACCACATACACACACACACACTCACACACACATATGCTTCTTTGCTTTCCCCTACAAAACCCTACTCTACATCTACTCTACACTGTGACCAGTATCGATTTTGTCTCAAGCCATTTTTCTTGCAATAACTACTCTTTCTCTCCCCACCCCCCCATCTAGTCTTCAAATCTCTCTCCCAATACCTCTTCCATTTGATTGTAAACTCCTTGATGGTAGGGACTATCTTTTGCTTCTTATTATATTCCCAGTGCTTAGCACAGTGTCTGGCAAATAGTAGGTAATTAATAAATGTTTACCAAAAGTTTAAAAATGTTCTACCTACACTGAAATGCTATTCTTTCCTTTCCTAAGGACAGGCAGCAAGGTACAGAGAACACAGTGGATTTATTGTCAGAAGATTCTTATCTTGATTATGTCCCACCTGTGTGACCTTGGGCTGATTACTTAATTTCTTTGGGCTTCACTTTCCCCCATTTGAAGCATGAGAGATGTAGACTAGGACCATTAAACAGGATGGCCTCCAACTTTCCTTCCACCTCTAAATCTGGGTCCTCAGAGGTAAAATTGATTAGAATTGACTGGTTGGCTTCTCTCAGAGAAGAAGAGGGTGCCCCATGAATAAATGGAAACTTCAAACCATTTGCCAGTGCCTTAGTCACGAGCTGGGGAATACGAATATGAAAACTATAAGACCAGAGAGTCTGGTGCTAAAGAATACCATCTTGCTAAGTTTTTTGATGAGTTCTGGGATTTCAGTAAAAAAGACTTTCCTAAGGCCTAAACAGTCTAGTCTTTGGAACCCAGAGGTGATTTGTTCAGCATTATAAATACTTAACTTGGCTTCAAAAGTTAATGGCTCGGTTTCAGGTCAAACACAAATACAGTAGCACAAAAGTAGTTAATGCTTCATCTAGAAACAATATACCAGGCCAGACTCATTAACTTACCAGCTCTGGCAAGGTTATAGTTGTTTATTATTTATAATGTGTCATAAATGTCTTTGCCATTTTATGATAAATGGAGCTCTCCTGAACGACAACAAAACACTCCATTCTTGACCCAAAGAAGCTACATTTTACTAACAGAACACCCAAGAGCAGTACAATTGAGGACAACCTATGAGAGGACCAGGTATTTTTTAGCTCCTTGAAAAAGCAAAGATTTGTTCATTTTAAGGAAGGAGGTGGAGAGCTTGGAATAAGTTATCCAGAGGAGTCTCTTAGACTGGTGGGAAGGAAGTCTGAAATGCTCTAGGGGAATTCTCTTGATCAAAAAACTTGAGCAGCTGAGGCACAAAGAACAAGATCCAATGTGTAAAGATTAAAATTTAGGAATATCAGGGAGACTGAGGCAGGTAGAAATTAGTTTCTCTCTGCAAGGAGTATTATATTTTTTAGAGGTTTATTGAAGATTAAGGATTAAAGAAAACACAGGATAAGAAACACGTGTCCAGGCCATAGAGTGGCCAAGACACAACCTCACCTACATTATGAAAAAAGCCAGGCCTGCCCCAAAACGGAAGTCCAAGAGAGCCCCCTCAAAAGCCTTTGAAGCAGCTTAAATACCTTCTCGATCTCGGCCCAGGTGAGATTACAAGGCATTTTGGGGAAGTGGAGCAAAGGCTTGTGGGGATTGTAGTCCTGTATTTGAGTCTATTATTTACATTTCTCCATGTGATCATTTTTGGAAAAATTAATTTTTTCCCCAAAAGGATCATAAAAACATAATCAACTTAAAAGATTACAATAATGTGAAGATAAGAGAAAAAAAGAAAAAAAGAATAAAAACAATAATTGCTGAATGCATTGACAAAAAGCCCGTTAGGGGGCAGTCCCCTTTGGCATGAAAGTATACATACAAATAAATGTTCAATCAACCACACCCAAAGTTCATTTTGATCTTGTTCAGCTTGTGGTCTGGAGGTTTCTTCATGGTGGCTTCTCCAACAGTTCAGTTCTGGATTCAGAGAGGTAGCATCTTCTTTACCTAAAATTCTTCTCAAAAGGAATTTAAACTTTGCAATTTACAATAATATTTTTTTACATTTTCCCATGTTGTAGGTGATTGAAAGATACAGAATCAGTTCGGGATGCATGGCTGAGGTATGGGGTATATGAATCAATTGGCAAGAGATATTAAAAGACATCAGAAAAATCAAAAAGAAAAGAAAAATTTCTGGATGAAAATATAGACTATCAAAGTCTTATGTGTAAAAATTCCAAGTAGAAGAAAAATAAATCTATAACAGGTCCTTGAATCAGGGCCCAATCAAAATGATCTAAGTAATGATGCATTTACCCAGTCAATAGCCAGGACTACAGAAAGGTAACACACTATGAGAGGCAGAAAAGAAAGGGACCAGATTATAGAAGCCAAGTAGGAACTAAGGTTTTGGGGATACTCGTCTGTGAGTATCTTCAGAGTGAGTGTGGACACAAGGAAAACTTATGTCTTAACACATGTTAAATATAGTAACCTCGAGTCTTCACACTAGGTTCAAGACCTTTGTATTGGCCTAGAAGTGCATCAATCCATCCTGGATTGGCCTTTCTTTGGCTCTGTGCAATGGCGCTTGTGTGTATATCTTGTCCTGGAATCAGACAGAATCATTAAGCAAAGTCCCATAATTTATTTAAATAATTAGTGGCATCATTTTTATAGTCACAAGCTTTTTGGGCATGCTCTGACAAATGTATCTTACACTTGTAGTACTGAAAAATCAAAAGGTTAAAGAAAATCTTAATGCTGGTGACATGTGCTTCAAATATAAAAAGGAGAGAAAAAATAATAAAAAAACTGAAAAAGTATATTGCACACGCAAGAAAAATATAATAATAAAAGAGCTTTAAAAATTCAAAAATATAGCTTATAATCATTGACACTCTGTGTCAGTTAAGAAAATATAAAATGCAAGACTTTCTCACCAAAAATGAGATCCATTTCCTCTTAATATCTGGCCATGATCACTGTGAGTAGAAGGCAAATGAATTGAACAAGGTTAACAATTTTTTCATTTTTAAAAATACAGTAGTACAAATATATAGTTACCAAAATCCCCAAAATTCTCAATAGCCCAATTAATTACAATAGCAAACAAACACACTTTCATGTTTCACATAAGTTGCTGTATGACATTTTTAAAACCTATGAATTGATGGACATTTGTCACAATTTCTACAAACATAGCTATCTTTCAACCTTCGTAATAAACATATTTTTAAACAAAGTAAAACTCATCTTGGGTTAAGAACATAATCAAGAAATCTAGATATCATTCTGGTGCAAGTAAAGTAGTGAGCTGAAGAATATAAATAAAGGAGTGCTCCTTTTGGAGGCTTTTAGGGGTACAAATGCCCTGAGATTAACTGCCCAACTTCCATACACATATTTAGAAATGCGGGAAGGTTGGGGGTTATAAAATGTATTTCACTTCAGCTAATGGGTCTTAGGGCAGGAAAAAATAACCAGATTGTTAAAAAAATTCTAAAAATAATATTTAAAAAACCCTTAAAATCAAATCATTTGAGGTATTTAGCACATTAAAATTTCCAAAGGTTGTTAATACAATTATAACCAGTTCTGAAGTCCATCTATCCACAGCAAAATAGAAAAAAGCTGTTTTTTCATATATGGGCTTATTCACAATAATATTTGTTCAATAGTTATAGGGGAAAACCAACAGAATTTCAAAACTCAGTACATTCAAAATAAATTCAATCAACCTTCAGTTCAAGCAGAATAATATTGAATCCAGTAATATATGAACTTAAAATCACAAAGTTAAACCATAACAAAAAAATGCAATAGAATACAGAGATTTTGATAAACCACTGGAGTCTGAAATGCCTTCAAATATAACCTCCAGTCTTTAAAGTTCCTTAGGTGTGTTTATCCATTTAAATGTCTATTGTCCAAAGGTAGAGTAATAAAGGCTAGGCAATGGGGTTCAAGGGACCAGTCCAGGGCCCCATAGCTGGGAAGTATCTGAGGCCAGATTTTAACCTAGGACCATGCTCTCAGTGCCCTGAGCCACCCATTTGACTCCCCAAAGTTGAATCTTTGGGCTGAATCTTTATTCTGGCACGCAGGTGAAGTCAATGCTATTACCAGAACAGTCAAAAAGTATCTTTTTACACAGCCCATTGCTTTTTTAAGTCTTTGTTTGAACTGTTTTTTCTCTCTAGTCTCTCTTTTCCCTCTCCCCTGATATGATCCTTCCTCCTGCCCCAGTCCATGTGGAGCCCAGGCCACCTACATGGAGCCAATACACCCCCTTTTGCTCAGAAGCTTAGCCTAAGGGAAAATTGCCCGTTCTCCTTTCCTCCTCGTCTCTCCCCTCTGCCCACGTGGCCAATACTGTTACCAGCTGGTTGCAATGAGTCCTCAGAAATCTGCTCCAAGGATCTGGGTGATGAGCTGGCTGGGGTCACACTCGTGGGTCTGGGGCTGGGGTGATGAGCCATATGGGTCGGAGTCCAGATGGGTGAGAGACAGACCACCGGGGTGGGTCGGGCTGGGAGCCGGCTCGGGCACCAGGTGAGAGGCCAGGAGCAGAAGCAGGAGCTGATCAAGATGGTTTTCTAAAGAGCATCTCGGAGAACTGTGGCTTTAAAAAAATCATTATCTAGGCTAAAAACTTTGAGAAGTTCTCATCCAATCTAGTGGTCACCAACTGTAACAGTTAAAATTTAGGGGAAACTGGGAGACTGAGGCAGGTAGAAATTAGTTTCTCTCTGCAAGGAGTATTATATTTTTTAGAGGTTTATTGAAGATTAAGGATTAAAGAAAATACAGGATAAGAAACACGTGTCCAGGCCATAGAGTGGCCTAGACACAACCTCACCTACATTATGAAAAAAGCGAGGCCTGCCCCAAAACGGAAGTCCAAGAGAGCCCCCTCAAAAGTCTTTGAATCAGCTTAAATACCTTCTCGATCTCAGCCCAGGTGAGATTACAAGGCATTTTGGAGAAGTGGAGCAAAGGCTTGTGGGGATTGTAGTCCTGTATTCGAGTCTATTATTTACAAATGTAAACATACCTTATCTTTATGAATGGAAAAGATGTTCTATTAATGTACATAGTCTAAAAGATGTTTCATAATCAGCCCAGCTCTAGATGGACCAGTCCTTTGGTAGGAAAGGATGATAGACATGAAACATTCCTAGAACTGTAGAATGCCCAGAGATAGTGAGTAGAGAAACAGGGTTCCAGTTTTCATAGAATTACTGAATTACAGAGTTGAGTGAGAATTTAGAGATCAAGCCAATGACATTGTTCAGATGACTCTTTAAGGATTTTCCCATGATCATGTATATTTAAATTGAGGAGGACTATGAAGAAGAGGATCAGTCACCTCTTAAAGTATCCCATTCAATTTTTATACTGTGTTAATTGTTAGAAAGTTCTTCCCTCCACTGAGGCAAACTCTTTTTTGTGAAACTTCTATGCATTAGACATCCATCTGCACTCTAGATCCAAGTAAATAGTCTAATCCTTTCCCCACATGACTGCATATAGTTTGCACAATGAATAGAGCACTACATGTAAAAGCAGTTAAGATCTGGGTTCAAATCCAGCCTCAGACCCTGACCAGCTCAGATGCTGACTGGACAAATCACTTAACCCTTTTCTGTCTCAGTTTCTTCATCTGCAAAATGGAATAAATAGCATCTACCTTTGTTATTTTATTATTAGTTTATTATGAAGATTAAATTGGATAATATTTTCAAAATATTTTGCAAATCTGAAAGCATTGCATAAATGCTATTCATCATAATCATCATCATCAATTAATTAAATGGGGAGCAACTGTTTATTTAATGGAGGCAGCACATGCCAGGTAAGTTGAACCACTATCATCACTTTGACCACTATCTCCCTTCAGATCCTTATAGAATTTCAGGTCCCTGAACCTAAGAGTTTTGTAAAGAGCAATGCTTCCAATCCAGTATCCACAGCCATCATCTTGGGAAGCAATCCCTCTAGAGATATAGTCTAGCAACTGCTTCTGCAAGTTGTATAACCACAGCTGCTGAAGACAAAGGAAAGATTATTCTTACAAATTCTTTGGTACTGGCAATAGGATGTTCTCAGAGGAGAGAATAGGCATTAACATCTACTTTGCTGCTGCACCCTACGTGACTTTTCCATTTGACTTGCAGTAATCTTCCATATGTTTTGTTTCTCCATTAGAAAGTGAGCTCCTTGAGAGCAGGGATTGTCTTATTATATTATTTAAATCTCCAGTGCTAAGGATAGTGCTTTGCACATATGTGCTTAATGCATGCAGTATTAATTAATTCATTTATATGACTTCAGGTGTGGTTGATAATGAACTGGGAAATTGTTATCTCCTGATCTTTGATATTGTATGTAACTTAGATACCACATCAGATTTTTGATTCATATTAAAGTTACAGTCTGCTAAACATCCATATATTTTTTATGACAGGTGGCTGTCTAGTGATATTTCCCTCATCTTGTACTTGGGAACTTGAATTTTTGAACCAAGGGTATGGTTTTACATTTTTATTACTTTTAAATTGCTTATTCATTTTAGTTCAAAGTTCTAGGTCATCATGATCTTTTTGAGTCTTGACTTTGTCATCCAGTGTTATTTATCTATGCCAATAGTGTCATTTGAAAATTTGATCATCATGTGAATACCTATATCCAAGTCACTGATAAAATTGTTAAGCAACACAAAGTCAAGAGTTGAGTCCTCAGGCAGGCCACTCAAGAATTCCTACAGTGTTAAATCCTAACCATTAATGACAACTCTATGAATTCAGTTATTTAACCAACTACCTATATCTTTCCATCTCCACAAAATAAATGCAAAACTATTAAATTTCTGCCAACCTGAATATGTGTTATATCTATATAACATCCCACAATTAACCAATTTTGTAAATCTGTTAAAAAGGAATAAAATTTAGTCTAGCAGTAACTTCTTGATGAAACCATATTGGCTCTTTATGATCACTGTTTCCTTGTCTAGATAGTCACTAGCTATCCCTTTCATGATATTCTAGAATTTTGCTAGTGTAATAGATACCACTATTAGGAGAATTTTGGTAGTAGGGCAATAACACCAGGAAGCAAGCTAGGGAAAGATTGGCTCTTGCCCTACCCCCCCCCCCTTTCCTATTCCCCTTTTAATTGATTTCAGTGCTCTTCTCAGGAACGGTAAAGTTGAAGATTTCTTTTAATAACTAACTCTCACCTTCAAATCTTTAACTAAGAGGTCTTTTATTCTTTAAACTAGAGGAGGTAAGGGGGGGTATAGATTTCCCTAACTTCCTATATTTCCCTGTTGATTGGAGATTTCTCAATGTGTTCAACTCAGGAAATAAAGTTATTTGTCTCTAAGAGGAGATGTTGATAGTGAAAGCTAATAGAGTTTCTTCTGAGCTAAGCTCCAAAGTCTTCTCAGTACTCAGTCATATAAATAATCAAGGACCAAGAGAGAATCTGGCTTCTACCTTCCTCCCAACTTTCAGAGAAGAAGTGAGGTTCAAAACAGCTCAAGCTGCCCAACTGTTTCCTTTCAAGATTCTATTGGAACTGTCTCCATCTCGGTTGTCTGGCCTTTCACAAAATTCCAAGCCTCTTGCTTTTTCTTGCAGATCTCTTTTGTGTTGCAATGTAATCAATTGCCCTAGGAATTGTTCATTGGCCTGTAGACTTCAAAGTACAACTTTTTTCTTTTTCTTTCCTTCCTTCCTCACTCCATCCTTTTCTCTCTTTCTCTTCCCTCCCTTCCCCCCTCCTTCCTTCTTTACTTCCTTTTTTCCTTCCTTCCTTCCTTCTCTATCTCCTCTCTCTTTGTTTGTTTCTTCTTCTTAGGAAATGGAGACATTTGCCATTCTTCAATCCTTGTATATCTTTCCTGTTCTCTAGGATCTTCAAAAGATTGTTGACCATGACTCAGAAATCATATCCACCAGTTGTTAGTTTCCAGGGACATAGCTCATCTTGGTCAGGTGATATGAATCCATCAAGGGAATCCATGAACTCTGTTATTAATGACATCTGATTTCAAAGACTTATTGCTTATGTGAGTCTATGCAAGATATTGAACCTCTCTGCTCCTCAATTTATTCATCTATGAAATGAAAATAATAACACCTACTTCCCTGAGTTATAAGTGAAAAAAATGGGATATTTGTAAAGCACTTTGTAGATCTTAGACTACAATATAAAGTCTCTCTCTCTCTCTCTCTCTCTCTCTCTCTCTCTCTCTCTCTCTCTCTCTCTCTCTCTCTCTCTCCAGATCTTTCTAAATGATATTGGTTTTCTTTTGGATACTATTTCCCTTGCAATGTAGACAATTATTTCATTAGCTTTTCTGGCTGTCAGTGTCCTATTGACCCACATTGAACTTGCTCAATATGTCAAGTCATATTGTTCATTGGCTCTAGCAGTACCAATGAACAGGGAGTAAAACCAAGTCCTCAGGGTACTGAACAATGAAGAACCTTGAGTTAATGGCATATGAGAAATGCCAATTCACATAACATCTTCCTGGCTCCTAACTCAAATGATTTCCAATAAAAATATTCTCTTAAAAATGGTATATGAGGATTTGCTGAAGAATGGGGGATGTTTAGGCTAAAGAAAAGAGTATTTAGGGAACATGATAGCTGTCTTCAAGTACTTAAAGGAGGGATTAGACTTGTTCTGTTTCACCATAGAGGGTAGAACCCAGAAAGATGGATGTAAATTGCAAAGAGGACAATTAAGGCTTTGAGTCAGGAAGAACTTTATAACAGAGCTGTCCAAAGTTGAATGGGCTGCCTCAAGATGTGGTGGGTTCCTAATCCTTGGAAGTCATCATGCAGTGACTTGTCCTATATGTTAGGTGTATTGGGTACTAGATTGGTTCTTTTGGTGTATTGAGTAGACTAGATTGCTTCCTCAGAGATCCTTTACAATTCTCAAATTCTGTGATTCTAGAAGGATCAGAACCAGCAATATTTTCAGTCTGGGATGGAAGCTTATGATAGTGACAGTATGAAGAAACCCTAGATCAACAAGCTTGCTAGAAAAGTTTAGCCTAATGGACTGAAGCCATAGGGCCCAAGGGGAGTATAGGACAATATTTAGAAGATATAACTAGTCCCAAAGGGCAGAGTCAGTTTCTATGGTACAATTAGGGAAACTTTTCCTGAAGTAAGTCAACCAAGAAAAGAGAGGATAAGCAGTTAGTAAAAGAATGTGAGACCTTCCAAGGGTCAGAACACTGAAATTCCCAGAAGGAAATTGAAGGAGATAGAAGATGAAAGCCTAAGGAGGCACTAGCTAGAGAGAATATTTTCTGTCATGTGTGGAAACTTGAAAATGGAGTGGAAGGAGATGTTTTAAGATCCATCATTTTCTAAATCCAGTGATTTTAGGGTAAGGAAGGCAGAGGGGCCAAGGCCCTTAAAATTGTCAGAACTATCAGGTCTAAGGTTCCCACATCCTGGTTGTAGGGGTATAGAAAGACAGTTCTGGAAGGCAGAGACATAAGCTAACCTTGTCTGACCAAATCTATCAGATAAAACACTAGAATCATATCTATTTTCAAAGATATGACTTGGAAGAGAATTAGTCACAAAGGAGAAGGAAGCTAAAAAGAATATGGCATAGTTCCTCATAGATGGCGAAAAGAATCAAAATACATCATTTCTTTTTAGTTGGTTATGACCTTCTCTCTATTCTCATCCCCCTCATCATTCTTTCAGTCTTTACCTCAAAGAAGAGTTGCCAATTTGCATATGTAAAGGAAGTTTCTCCCCCAGGGAGCACCAACACACTTGAAATCACTAAATATTTTTAATTTTTAACAAAACAATATACCCACGTGTTGCTCCTTTTTTGTTTATCATATTTCCAGGGCGTAGCATAAAAGAGAAATACAAATTACTGTGTCACCCCCTAGCCAAAGTTATGGATAGGAAAGGAAAGGGAGAAATGCAGGAAATAGAGGGCCAATGGCAGCAATGAGAAAAATTAGTAAAGTATCCCAGAAAAATAAGTCTTAGGGTTTTTTGAAAGAAGAAAAGGAGTGACTTTATACCTCATAGGTTTTTATAGCTAGTTGGCCCTAAGGTACCACACTTTGTTATGAGGGGAATGCAGATCAGTGAAGTCAAATCCTGGAATCAAATTCATAACTTCTGAAACCTGGTGCTTCAGATATACCTGCTTAAGGTGCCATAAATGTCTGATAGCTACATATTTATATATGATAGTTATATGAATATCTAATAGTTTTGTCCATTGCCTATGATGGAAGGGGATAGGGAGAAAGAAAGATGGAGATGGAAAGGTTGGACTAGACCACTCTCGTAAAGCATAGTCCTAAAAGAGTTCAATCACTGTGTAGAATAGCTGGCTTCGTTCTCTTCCATGCTACCACAATTAGCAGGCATAATCAGTATTTCATTTCTCTTAATATTCCTATTAAGCAACATTTAATTAGTAATTCTTATACTTTGATACTTCAGAAAAGATAATTTCATCTTTTCACTGATGTAGACTAAACTACTTACTTAGAAGATGCTTTTAGAAGTTAATATGCCATGCTCCCCCCCCCCCCAAATCACCACTTAGTGGCCACTCTAGTGATATAAATTTCCAAACTAAGTGAATTGGACCTTGGACAATAGCTAAAGTGTCAGTGGCCAGTATAGTACTTAGAACTTTTCTTGCTTGGTAGGACATACCAGAGTTTGTGATGCATTGACAATGCAGGGTTGCCTCCCTAGTAGCATGAAGAAATAGAAGAGGACTTTAGAGGAGTCAATAAGTACTTAGTAATTGATTAAATTATTATGAGTTAACTTAATTAACTATTTGCAATTGTATGACCTTGGTTGCTATAGAGAATAGAAAGGAGAATGCTGGGTCAATTTTCTATACAGTTTGGATCACTTTGGAGGCTATCATTAGGATCCTTAAATAATACTACCCTACCTTCTGGTTAATTCCTGGTATTCTACACTTTTGCTTAAGACTCTGACCACTATTAAAATATTAGTTTATAAACGGAGTAGATTAGACCAAAAGATCTTTGGTCCCTCCTATATGGATGGTCATTAGACCTTGCAACTCCATAAATGTCTTCTGGAATGGCAATATTGGAAATTCCTGGGAATCCTTAGCATGAATAAAGAATTTGAGGGTAAATTTTTGCTGTCAGGAATAGAGGCAGCAGATAGAGTATGAGAGCATTGGCAATCCCATCCAAATAAGTAAGGGAGAAGTTTTAGGATGAGAGATTGGTGAAGCAAAACACAATTCACTTATTTTACAATTTCTGCCTAGGGCCAGCCCCAATCACAGGAGGGCAATAAGTCACATAAATTCATCTATTTTAGTTTCTCTTTTATAGCAGGAGTTATGGTTTTGTGAATTCAGTGCACAAATGTAATCAACAATCTTTTCATGTTAGACTGTCCTCTAAATGAAAATTGAAACTGGGGGAAAACTCAGTAGTCTTAGGCTGCATCTACACACAAACACAGACACACACACATGCACACACATGCACAGTCTCACATTTACAATGGTGGGGGGAAAGTCGAGGACAGGGGGAAGAAGGTTGCATTTAGTAACAACCAACTATTTATTCTAAAAACAGCTAGTTAAATTCAATCAAATTATTGGTCAGTGGTGCATCACTAACTAGGTTATTTAGTACTTAGTTTTTTGTGCTAAAATTGAATAATTTTGGTTTTCATAAAATACAGTCTGATATTAGTTAAAGTCTAAAATTTATTGTTGTGTTTAAAAATGTGCTTGACCAGCAGCCTCAATGGAACACGAGAATACTATAGGATAGATCAAAATAGAAGATAAGAAATCTAGGAAGTTGGTGGTTCCATAGTCTCATAGTTCCAAGAGAAAATATCTGTCATCATAAGAATGACCTTTTGAGAAAAGTGGAAAAGGGATGTATTTGAAAGGTATTGAATCTAAATTTGTTTGTAATCAAGGATTAGAGGCACACACACACACACACACACACACACACACACACACACACATATATATTTATGATCTTTGAACTTTGTCAGTATGGGGACTTTCTTCTAATGGTGATTATAATTCATCTAAATCTTAGTAGATGGTAAGTCTTATAGATAAATCTGAGCCAGAGAGACTGAATGGTTTGCCCATTGTTGTTGTCAATAAGGATCTGAGGGAGGAGTTGAACTCATTTTTTTTTTATTCCAGTAAAATTCTATGCACTACACTTCATTTCATTTCACAAACATATGCACTGCAGGTTATTTCTTTCCATTTCCTCTTCCCCAACCTCTTTGTCTTTATGGAGACATTATGCCACAATAGCATGAAGCAACAAGGTTGGCTTGATGGACAAAGGCAAAAATTGTTGACCAGCAGATATTATTCCTAGGTTGCTCCTGTCACAGCTCTATTCTAGTCATCCCTTCCTCAAACATTTCCTCTGCTACTTTTAGATTCAGAGAAAACTAGCCTTCTAAAATAGCAGAAAAATCATGGACCCTTGTAAGGAACCTTAGTCGTCAGAGAGAATCCAGTCCCCTTATTTTTAAAGATAGGGAGACTGAGGCACAGAATGATGAACTATTTCATTCAAAGTTACCTAGCTAGTTAATTGGACCTAATTTTAAAAATTCATTTCTCCTGATTTACAATCTAAAGCTTACTCCATGGAACTTCGTAAGGAGAAAGGGGGAAATATGAATTTTTCTTCTCCATGTGAAAAAGGGCACATCTCTTAGCCCTCTTTAAAGGGAGAAAATAATTGTAGCTGACCTTTATATTACAACTTATGGTTTGTTAAGCATTGTATATAAATTGTATATACAATATAACATTGCCTCTTTGGATATTTTTGGTACCATAAGTATCCATAGTTCTATTTTACAGATGAGAAAATTGAGGCTCAGAGAGCTTAGATAACAAATGACCTAGCTGTCTCATAAACAGAAGTTGAGCTTTCTATCTTTTATGACTTCAAGTCCAGTGCTGTCCTTATTACATCACAGTTCCTCTTCATTGCATCAAATTGGTGTTTTTTTTTTCAAAGAAGAAGCTGAATTCTTTAATATAGACCATAATTATAGTATCATTTATATGGCATTTCAAGGTTTGTACAATGCTTTCTTCATATGTGTATACACACACACACACACACACACACACACACACACACATATATATTCTCATTTGATCCTCACAATGACTTTGTGAGAAAAGTATTATTATTATCCCCATTTTACAGATGGGGAATCCAAAGTTGAGACATTTGCCCAGGATCCCACAACCAATAAATATTTAAGATTAGATCCAAATTTTGGATCTTGCTGACTTCTAAGCAATGTTTACAGTATCTGCTACTAGGTTGATACTCAATAGGAGATGTCAATGGAGTTTAACCAAAGTAATCCTTCCTGCCCCAAAGCCAGCAGATGCCATTATGGAGTCAGATGCATACTTCTACTGGACAATCAGCAAGTACCAATAGGAATATTTTCCTGGTATATGGCAAACCAAGAACAAAACTTCATTTAAGGAAGAAACAGGTAAATGAATAAAACTGGGAATGTTGTATATAATTATTACCAATAACATTTATTTATACAGCACTTTAAAGATCCCAAAGGGTTTCCTATACTTTGTCTGATTTGAGCCTTATAAAAATAATATGCAGTAGACATTACAAGCAGTTATTCCCATTTTACAGGTGAGAAAACTGGGATTCAGTAGTCTACCCATATTCAGATCCTAAAAAAATGTCAAAAGTGGGATTTGAATCCAGACCTCCCTAACTCCAAGGCCAGACATGCATATATTTCTTCTGATTCCCTCTTTTTAGAGTCACGGGATGAGTTGTGAAATCCTCGGGAACAATCCTCATTGTAGCTATAGGGCTGTTTTATCAGGGTAATAGGATCCTTCTCTTCAAAGGATTTGGGGAACTTTGGACAAAATGAAAGAATTCTAAAGCACTGAAACTGAGCTTGATTGCTGAGGATTGGGGAATTCTGATGCTTTTGTTGTCCTTGACCCAAAACAAATAAGTAAGCATATAAGTAAATAAATAAACCAATAGATTAAGAGATAGGCAGATAGTTAAATAAATGAATACAGGAATGAATGGATAATTACATAGACAAATAAAAATGAATGAATCAGCAAGCAAATAGATACATGAATGAATGAATAAACAAATAAATAAATAGAACATTTTCTCTTACTCCAGCTGGCTTTTCCTTGGAGAATTATCCCTATGATACCAACAGCAAGAGAGTTCCAAGAAAATAAGTAGAGCATGAACCCATTCCTGAGTATAGGCATCTCTCACCATTGGAAGTTCTCAAAGGAAGACCTCAAACTGTTTAATTGTGCTAATAAGATCATATTTCATTTTAGAACAAATCGTACACTGGAAACCTGAAGTTATCTCATTTTATCTTTCTTCCCCTCAAGCTCTCAGAATTAAGCCAGCCGTCATATTTCCCTGAGCTCTTAATAAGTTGGAGGAGTTATTAGCAACAAGAAGCTCTATTCAACCCTTAGGACTTGACTCATTGCCTTTACAGTAACCCGATTCTTGTTAGCAGGTCACAGCAAACCTGACAGCTTGGAGATTTTTTTCATAACAAGCAGTACTAAAAAGGAACTCCTTTGTAGCTTTAATGTGATGCAAGAAAGGATGGTAAGAAAAAATTAAAAAAAACAGACAAACAAAACAAACAAAAAAGAAAGGATGGTAAGGTGAGAAAACAGGAAAGCACTATGTATGACACATCCACAGCATATATAAAGGGATTTCATTATGCTCTTCTTTGAAAGTGAGCCCTCTTCCCCATAACCAGTCTTCTTCTAGAGCTCTTTCAGTGTTTAAAAGCAGGTAACTTACTCTACAGCTAGTAAAAATAGGAATTACAGTAAGTCCTTGTGAGGAGTAGTGTGTTTTCCATTTCTAGTGGAAGTGGTCCAGGTAAGAAAAAATGCATCCTGCTTAGAATACTAAACCTCCCCTGCCAAAGCGAGGTGGGATGGGAGCCTGTCTGAGACGATGTTCTTTTTCAAAATTAAAATCTGACATCACATTGATACTGAGATTGGAATATTTTACATTGGTTCCCTCTCAGTTTGCCCTTTCATAAGCCGTTGTTAGTTTAATGAAAAGAGCCTTGCTATTTTGACTGGAAGCAGACATTCTGCCCTTCATGGGTAACTTCCTTGCAACAGAAGGAAATGAAGAAATAATTTTCAGAGTTCCTATTGATCTTGCATTACATTAACTCAGGCTGGAAAGCCAAGCTATTTATTGACTAACCTCTAGCTAGCCACCTCTAATTAGCTCAGCTTTCCTGGGCAGATATTCTAGTGTGGTGATAGGAGACCAAGGGAGTAGATTCTCTGAACCTGTCAAAGGATGATTTATATAAAAGCTGGTCAGTGTTCTCCCCCCCCCAATATGTTTAAAAGAACTAGGATAACCCATATAATATGTTACAGTCAATAATGTCAGTTGGATCCTTATTTGGAAATACCTTTTCCCTTCCCCCAAACTAAGAGCGAATATAAATGTTTTGTAAACAGTATGTCAAGTTTCATGAAGACACCTTCTTCCAACAGGGCCAAATGGTAGTACTACATAGGAGCACTTTTCATCTGCAAGGATATCATTCGACACCTACAAAATTGGCCTCATTTGGGAGTAACAAATCCTTTTTATTTATTTTTTATTTATTTTTATTTTTTAAAACCCTTACCTTCCGTCTTGGAGTCAATACTGTGTATTGGCTCCAAGGCAGAAGAGTGGTAAGGGCTAGGCAATGGGGGTCAGGTGACTTGCCCAGGGTCACACAGCTAGGAAGTAGCTTAGGTCAGATTTGAACCTAGGACCTCCTGTCTCTAGGGCTGACTCTTAATCCACTGAGCTACCCAGCTGCCCCCTACAAATCCTTTTTATTTTTTAAAACAATTTTACTCACTTTTTTGGGGTTTAGGATTAGTCTTTGAAAGAAGGAAAAATGGAATTTGAGGGTTAGGCACATATGATACCAACCATGACCCAATACTTTCTTTTCAATTGATTACATCAGGTGAAAAGCAAGGACCTAGACACTCAGTCCTTATTAGCAGAAGGGCAATAGTCATAGCCAATATTTTATTCAAGACAGCCTTATATAACGTCCTTTTAGTGAGTGGAAACTTCCATTTTCAATTACTGCAGAAATGCTAAGAGGGATGTCTGGGTCCAGTTCCAAAGGAATAATGGCAAGCACTCACACAATTTCAAGTTTGAAATCAATGGATTTCTATAGTTGGTATTACAGAAGCCTCCCTGCTTTAAAGAGAGGGGAAAAAAAAAAACTTAGTAGAGTTCTACTAAGCTTCTTAAGTTCCCTGCAGCTTAAAGGCACTGTATAAATATTCACAGGAATTTCTAAGGCAAAAGTTACTGCTTTCTCTTGGCTCCCAACTAGCAAACCAACAAGAGACCTTACTAGAACAAGATACAAAGTGCAGTCATTTTGGGTGTGAACATCAGCTTTAAAAGCAGCTTCTTCTAATTTCTGGAGCTAAAAACCAGAATATGAATAAAACAAAATCAGAGAGTTTACAAATATCTTTTAAACTCACACTCACATGTTCAGTCATTTTTCAGTTGAATCTAACACTTCATGAACCCATTTGGGGTTAATTTGTCATTTTCTTTTCCTGCTTATTTAAATGACTTGCCCAAGGTCACACAGTATCTGATGCCAGATTTGAACTATGGAGGAGGAGTCTTCCTGACTTTAGACCTGATACTCTATGTACTGTTCTACCTAGCTCACCTGTCATAGTATAGCTCTTTATAGTAAAGGTAGTTTACATGTTCTTCCTTAAAGAAATAAAAAAGCCTAAGGTGTGAATAATTTTCTTTCATAGGGTACCACAAGAATAATAAGGATAAAGATGTCAACAATAATAATAACAACAATAATATTTGCATAGTGTTTTGAAGTTTTCAAAGCACTTTACATATACTATCTTGGGAAAAGAAATATTTTTCTCTCATGCTAAATTAATTATTGCTCCTTCTTTTAGGAAATGTCTACTTATTCTTGGAACCCTAAGAGAGATCTTGAAAAGGATAGAAGGATAAAAAATGCCTGTATTAGGAGCTCCATACGTTGAAAGTGCACTTGAGACATTACTATGCAAGTCACAGAGATACAGACACAGGAAGTATAAAACCTGTGAGCATAATTTCAATGTCTGCATAAGACTCAAATCCCAATGAAAGGAATTTTGGAATTGTTAGAATCCATGGGAGGCCAGCTTGCTAACAATTGGACTGATCAGAGGGCTTCCTGAGCTCTTGCGGAAAATAAAGACTTTCGATGATCTCTTTTTTGATTTTGTATAAAGATTAGCATACAGAGAGGGGTGTCCAAGTAGTATTTAACATGCCTATTGGTCAATCAAAGGAAACTATTTTCTGGTACATTGAGAAAAAAGTCTCTAGAGCT
>NC_077229.1:264317991-264444262 GCF_027887165.1 Monodelphis domestica
GAGGACTTGAACATAAAGTTGAAGTAATGAATCTAAGAAATTGGAAAAAATGGTGGCAACCTTGACAGAAATAGGGAAGCTTAGTAGAGTGGTGGAGGTTTGGGGAAAGAAAATGAGCTCTTTGAGATATGTCAAGTTTGAGATATTTATGGGACACCCCATTTAAAATGCCCAGTAGGCAGTTAGGAGGTAATGTAGGACTGGAGCTTGGAAGGGACACTGGTGCTGCATATGTAGAGCTAGGACATATTTACATAAAGATGAGAATGAAAACCACAGGGGTTGATGAGGTCAGCAAGCAGTG
The DNA here is from genome assembly GCF_027887165.1 of Monodelphis domestica. Lineage (NCBI taxonomy): Eukaryota > Metazoa > Chordata > Mammalia > Didelphimorphia > Didelphidae > Monodelphis > Monodelphis domestica. Next base: position 264,318,296 of record NC_077229.1, read on the forward strand.
AGAGGGTTAGAGGGAGAAAAGAAAGTCAAGGCAGAGCCTTGGGTAACACCCACATTTAGGAGGCTGCTATGGATGAGGAGCTAGCAACTGAGACTGAGAAGGAATAGGAAGAGAATCAAGAGAAGAGTATCATGAAAACTCAGAAGGGGGAGGGGGGTCTAGGAAAGAGTGGCCAGTGGTGTCAAATGCTACAGAAAAGTCAAGAAAGATGAAGATTGAGAAAAGACCGTTCCATTTGAATAATATAGATTCTGAGTAACATGGAGAGAGCAGTTTTTAATTGAGTTATGAGGTCAGAAACAGAATGTAATAAATTAAAGTAAGCGAGAGGACACAAAGTAGAAGTTCTGATTGTAGACAACTTTTAAAAGGAGTTTAATGGGCTAACTAGGTGGCTCAGTGGATAGAGGGCCAGACAAAGAATTGGGAAGTCCTAGGTTATAATCTGTCCTCAGACACTTCCTAGCTCTGGGACCCTGGCCTGGGCAAGTCAATTTTGCCTAGCTCTAGTCTTTCTAACTTACAGTTGTTATTAAGACAAAAAGTAAGGCTTAAAAAAATAAAGGGATTTGACTGAGAAAGAGGACAGATATAGAATGATGCTTGAGGGGAATAGTAGGACTTAGTGAACTTTTCTTTTTTAAGAATAAGGTGACTTGAGCATGTTTGAAAATAGCAGGAATGGAAGCAAGGAAGACACATTTTCTCATTGGAGATTCACAACCACTCTGTAAGGAAGATGGACAACTATTATTGTTCTCATTCTAGATATGAGGAAACTGAGATTCACACAAGTTAACAAGTCTTTATCCTACGGGTAGAACAAGGAGTTGAAAGTATGTTTTTCTGATGTCAAGTCCAGTTCTCTTTCTATTCTATCATGCTACCATGATGCTATCGTGCTTCATTATGGTCGAAAAAAATTTCTAGGTTTTGTTAGAAGACTTCAAATTGAATCTCAAGACATGTATGCATACATACATACACACACACACACACATATATATGTGTACATATATATATATATATATATATACATACACAGACAGGTCTGACCATGTCACTTCCCCAACTCACCTTTAATTTCATTTTATCTTTTTGTGGTACAATTTCCCCATTTATTAAATAGTTATAATAATACCTATTTTAGGGTTTTTATTAGGTCAGAGGAGATTATGTATATAAAATGATTTGTAAACTTTTAAAGTATGCAAATGCCCTTTGTAATTAGTAGCAACAATAATAACAGTGATAATCGTAATTTTTCTATGATTGGATCCCACCAATAGACTAGAAACTCAGTGAGGACAGGGACCGGGGCTTATCCCTCATTACCTTTCAGAGGGAGGCTCAGAAAGAACTAATTCATAAATAATCAAAGATCTCAGCAATAATTTAGACTAGATGAGATTCAAATATCATGTCACTCAAGCAATCAATCAATCAGTCATCAAACATTTGTTAAGTACTTACTAGATGTCAGGCACTGTGTAGGGCTCTAGGGAAACTAAGTAAAAAAACCCAACTATTTCTATTAAGGAGCTACATATGTTAGTATATGTAGGATATATAAAAGAAGTCAATCCAAGGAGAGAAAGGAAATAAGCATTCATTAAGCTTTTACTGTGTTCCAAGAACTATATTAATTACTGTACAGTTCTATAAGGTATAATTGTATTATGATACCCAGTTTATACTTGAGAAAACTGAGGTATACAGAGTTTAAGTGAGGTCTTCAGGGCTGGTTATATATCTAATAAGTATCTGAGGCTAGATTTGAACTCAGATATTTCTGATTCCAGTTTATTTTCTTATTTAGGACCTTATTGCTGGCCCTCTTTTGAAATAGCCTCTAAGATGATTACTTTTGCAAAAGCAAAGTTGCCCTAACCATAGATTGATTTTGTAGGTTACCACCAACAGGAATGCCCACATAATCATTAAACCACAGGGAATGGTCATTCATTCTCTGCAAGAACTAAAAACAAAACTACACCTCCAGCTTTGCTTCATTCTCCAATATAAATGTTAACCCAAGACACATTTAATTGCTAATCACCCTGTGTGGCACCTTCTTCTATTCCTTTAATAGAAATCACCATTTGAAACTCCCAATATATCTTTTCTTATATTGTTCTATATTAAGATATGGGAATCATAAGAAATATTTCATTCTTTATGCAGCTTAATTCAACTTAAAAATGCAGCTTAATTCAACTTTAAAAAATAGTAAGCATTTACTGTGTGCTGTACCAAGTTCACATAAGCCATAGTCTCTCCCCTCATAAAACTTTTAGTCCATCTGATAAGGAGATAATGACATACACAAATAACTCTGATACACAATAATACATCCAATCGATATACCAACAAGCAAAAGGGGATCTGCTGGCTAAGCAAATAATATTTTCATCCAGGCTAATTCTAGAATTGTGGCTTGCCTTTTCCCTTTTAAATTATTTTCTCTTTTCCCCCTTTGACAGGGAAGGTATTAGTTAAACAAAGGGCATGATAGAAGGCAATGGTTTTGCCTAATTAACACTATATAACTACTCATCTCATCTCATATCATAGAGGAGGGGTTGGAGATAAGACTCTTTCGGTGTTTGGTTGTTTTTTTCCCCCAAGAAAACACTCAAAACCTTTATGTCATGCCTGGCTTTTCATTGAATGAGAAAATCAGATGCTCATCTTTCTTTAGTGACAGGAGGAACACGGAGTACATAGAACATAATAATTTGCTTTATGGAAATTTTACAATCTTAGCATTCATTTGTTAAAAGTTTTTAGTTGCAAATTCTCTCCCTTCTCCTCCTTCTCTTCTGGTTTCCCCTCTCCCTGAGATGCTAAGCAATCTGATAGAGATTTCACATATGGAATCATATAAAATATTTTTGCATATTAACCATTTTGTGGAAGAGATTTCAAATTTAAAAAAGAAAAAAAGAAAATGAAATGTTGTATATTTCAGTTTGCATTCAGATGTCATTAGTTCTTCCTCATAGGCAAGATGGCATTTTTTATTGAAAGTCTCTGGGATTGTCTTGGATCACTGCATTATTGAGGATAATGTCATTCACAGTTGCTCATCAAGAAATGCTCACTTCACTTTGTATCAGTTCATGATACAGAATGTTTCAGATTTTTCTGAAACCATCCTTCTTATCATTTCTTATAGCAAATAGTATTCCATAGCTCATACACCACAACTTGTTCAGCTCTTCTCCAATTCATGGGCAACTCCTCAGTTTCTAAATCTTTGCTACCATGAAAAGAGCTGCTATAAATATTTTTGCACAAATAGATCATTTCACCCATAAAACGCAAGCAAATAGCAGAGTGGATTAGAATCCAAAACCCTACCATATGCTGTTTACAAGAAACACACATGAGGAAGATAGATACGCATAAGGTGAAAGTAAGAGGATAGAGCCAAATTTACTGGGCATCAACTGATAAAAAGAAGGCAGGAGTCTCAACCATGATATCTGACAAAGCCAAAGTAAAAATAAATCTAGTTAAAAGATATAGGAAAGGTAATTACACCCTGATAAAGGGCAGTATAGACAACTAGGAAATATCTGTACTCAATATGTATGCACCAAATGGCAGAGCATTCAAATTTCTAAAGGAGAAATTAGAGGAGCTCAAGGATGAAATATACAGAAAAACTATACTAGTGAGAGACCTGAACCTTCCTCTTTCCGAACTAGATAAATCAAACCAAAAAATAAATAAGAAAGAGGTAAGAGAAGTGAATGAAAGCTTAGAAAAGTTAGAGTTAGTAGACATGTGGAGAAAAATAAATAGGGACAAAAAGGAATATACCTTCTTTTCAGCAGCACATGGTACATTCACAAAAATTGACCATGTATTAGGGCATAAAAACATTGCAAACGAGTACAAAAGGGCAGAAATAATAAATGCAACCTTCTCAGATCATAATGCAATGAAAATAATAATTAGTAAGGGTACATGGAGAGGTAGACCAAAAATTAATTGGAAATTAAACAATATGATTCTCCAAAACCAGTTAAAGAACAAATCGTAGAAACAATAACTTCATTGAAGAAAATGACAATGATGAGACATCCTTTCAAAACCTATGGGATGCAGCCAAAGCAATACTCAGGGACAAATTTATATCCTTGAGTTCATATATTAGCAAATTAAGAAGGGCAGAGGTCAATGAATTGGGCATGCAAATTAAAAAACTAGAAAGCGAACAAATGAAAAATACTCAGATGAAGACTAAATTAGAGAACCTAAAAATCAAAGGAGAAATTAACAAAATTGAAAGTCAAAGAAGTATTCATTTAATAAATAAGACTAGAAGCTGGTACTTTGAAAAAACAAATAAAATAGACAAAGTACTAGTCAGTCTAATTAAAAAAAAGGAAAGAAAAAACCAAATTAACAGTATCCAAGATGAAAAGGGAGACCTTACCTCTAATGAAGAGGAAATTAAGGCAATCATTAAAAACTAATATGCCCAATTATATGGCAACAAATATGGCAATCTAGATGATATGGATGAATACTTACAAAAATATAAATTGCCTAGACTAACAGAGGAAGAAATAAATTACATAAACAACCCCATATCAGAAAAATAAATTGAACAAGCCATAAAAGAACTCCCTAAGAAAAAATCCCCAGGTCGAGATGGATTCACAAATGAATTCTATTACACATTCAAAGAACAACTAATCCCAATATTATACAAACTATTTGACAGAATAAGCCAAGAAGTTCTACCAAATTCATTTTATGACACAAACATGGTACTGATTCCAAAGCCAGGCAGGTTAAAAACAGAGAAAGAAAACTATAGACCAATCTCCCTAATGAATATAGACGCAAAAATCTTAAATAGGATACTAGCAGAAAGACTCCAGCAGGTTATCACAAGGGTTATGCACTATGACCAGGTAGGATTCATACCAGGAATGCAAGGATGGTTCAACATTAGGAAAACTATCTGCATAATTGACTATATTAACAAACAAACTGACAAAAATCACATGATTATCTCAATAGATGCAGAAAAAGCCTTTGATAAAATACAACACCCATTCCTATTGAAAACACTAGAAAGTATAGAAATAGAAGGGCCTTTCCTAAAAATAATAAACAGTATATATCTGAAACCATCAGCAAACATCATCTGCAATAGGGATAAACTAGAAGCCTTTCCAATAAGATCAGGAGTGAAAAAAGAATGCCCATTATCACCCCTATTATTTAACATTATACTAGAAACACTAGCAGTAGCAATTAGAGAAGAAAAAGAAATTGAAGGCATTAAAATTGGCAATGAGGAGACCAAGCTATCACTCTTTGTGGATGATATGATGGTATACTTAAAGAATCCTAGAGAATCAACCAAAAAGCTAGTAAAAATAATCAACAACTTTAGCAAAGTTGCAGGATACCAAATAAACCCACATAAGTCATCAGCATTTCTGTATATCTCCAATCCATCTCAGCAGCAAGCATTAGAAAGAGAAATTCCATTTTAAAATCACCCTAGACCATACAAAATACTTAGGAATCTATCTGCTGAGACAAACACAGGAACTATATGAACACAACTACAAAACACTCTCCACGCAATTAAAACTAGATCTAAACAATTGGAAAAACATTGATTGCTCATGGGTGGGAAGAGCTAACATAATAAAAATGACAATCCTACCCAAATTAATTTACTTATTTAGTGACATACCCATTGAACTACCAAAAATCTTCTTTACGGAAATAGAAAAAAAAATAACAAAGTCCATTTGGAAGAACAAAAGATCAAGGATATCCAGGGAAATCATGAAAAAAAAATGCAAAGGAAGGAGGACTTGCAGTTCCAGATCTCAAACTATATTATAAAGCAGTGGTTATCAAAATAATTTGGTACTGGTTAAGAGACAGAAAGGAGGATCAGTGGAATAGACTTGGGGTAAATGACTTCAGCAGGACAGTGTATGATAAACCCAAAGATCCCAGTTTTGGGGACCAAAACCCACTTTTTGATAAAAACTGCTGGGAAAATTGGAAGACAGTATGGAAGAGATTAGGTTTGGATCAACATCTCACACCCTACACCAAGATAAACTCAGAATGGGTGAATGGCCTGAATATAAAGAAGGAAACTATAAGCAAATTAGGTGAACACAGAATAGTATACTTGCCAGATCTTTTGGAAAGGAAAGACTTTAAAACCAAGCAAGACTTAGAAAGAGTCACAAAAGGTAAAATAAATAATTTTGACTACATCAAATTAAAAAAGTTTTTGTATAAACAAAACCAATGTAACTAAAATTAGAAGGGAAGCAACAAATTGGGAAACAATCTTCATAGCAAAAACCTCTGACAAAGGTCTAATTACTCAAATTTATAAAGAGTTAAAACAGTTGTACAAAAAATCAAGCCATTCTCCAATTGAAAAATGGGCAACGGACATGAATAGGCAGTTTTCAGTTAAAGAAATCAAAAGCACATGAAAAAGTGCTCTAAATCTCTTAGAATCAGAGAGATGCAAATGAAAACAACTCTGAGATATCACCTCACACCTAGTAAATTGGCTAACATGACAGCAAAGAAAAGTAATGAATGTTGGAGGGGATGTGGCAAAGTTGGGACATTAATGCATTGCTGGTGGAGTTGTGAATTGATCCAGCCATTCTGGAGGGCAATTTGGAACTATGCCCAAAGGGCGATAAAAGACTGTCTGCCCTTTAATCCAGCCACAGCACTGCTGGGTTTGTACCTCAAAGAGATAATAAGGAAAAAGACTTGTACAAAAATATTCATAGCTGCGCTCTTTGTGGTGGCCAAAAATTGGAAAATGAGGGGATGCCCTTCAATTGGGGAATGGCTGAATAAATTGTGGTATATGTTGGTGATGGAATACTACTATGCTCAAAGGAAAATAAAGTGGAGGAATTCCATGGAGACTGGAACAACCTCCAGGAATTGATACAGAGTGAGAGGAGCAAAACCAGGAAAACATTGTACACAGAAACTGATACACTGTGGTACAATCGAATGTAATGGACTTCTCCCTTAGTGGCAATGCAATGACCCTGACCAACTCGGAGGAACCTATGAGAAAAGCCACTATCCACATTCAGAGGAAATACTGTTGGAGTAAAAACACCAAAGAAAAACAACTGCTTGAATATATGGATTGAAGGCATATTTGGGGGGATGTAGACTCTAAATGAAATCCTAGTGTAAACAACAACATGGAAATGAGTTCTGATCAAGGACACATGTAATGCCCAATGAAATTGCATGTTAGCTGTGGGAAAAGTGGGTGGAAGGGAAGGAGGGAAATAATGTGATTATTTTAACCAAGGAATAATGTTCTAAATTGACTAAATAAACTTATTCAAATGAAAAAAAAACCACAAATAGATCATTTCCCCCTTTTTTTGTCTCTTTGGGATATAGATCTAGTAATGGTATTACAGGATCACAGAGTATGCTCAATTTTATGGCCCTTTGATCATGGTCCCAAATTGCCCTTCAGAATGGTTGGATCAGATTACAGTTCCATCAACCATATATTAGTATTCCATATAGAGTAAAATTAACAAAGTAGGTCTGGCCTCAGGATTCACAACCTCAAGACCCCTGGAGCTTGTATCCCAAGGAACACCACTGGAATCCACAGGCAGAGTAAGATCTGTCTGTTGAAGCCTCAGTTCCAGTGACCCCTATTGACCCACAGCTGGGGATTGAAGGAGTGAATACTTCAGAGTCTATGGGTGCCAGACTGGGAGGGCAGGAAATCAAATCTTGCTGCTAACAAATGAGGGACTAAGCAGGGTGGAGTAAATCTAAAATTCACAAAGAGGAAGAGGGTTGGTTGTATTAGAATCATAATCTCATCAGTTGTGGGTTAAAGAGATAATATACACAATTAGAAGGTAAAAATATTCTTAACATAAAGAGAAATAGGAGGAAGGGGAAGGGGATAAAGGAGAGATTGGGAGTTGTAAAAATAAAAAAAAGTAATAATGAGCTACACAAAGTAGATAGAAAAACTGTTCAAAACTGTTTAAAAAACTGTTTGGATACTTCTGATAGATATAATCAAAAGTATCCTCAGTGATGAAGTGAACCTCAAATGTGAACTTTCCTTCAGGGCCAGGTGCAAGGATGCTAAAGAGACTCTAACTATAAAATAAAATATTTGTTGAAATTTATAAGGATAAATAAAGGATTTCTAATTCTAAGGGATTCTAAATCCACCCAAATAAACTTCCAGGTTCTGAAAGGAATTGATTCTCCTGTGATTCACAGGCCACACTAATTCTCCCTTATCTGACTAACCCAAATTTATACTATCTAAATAAAAACAACCACTATTATCCTTATAAATCTTAACTTCACTTTCAAATTATAAAATAGCAAAGGCTAGCTGGTTGAGTCTCAAAAAGAATCAAGTTAGGACTCTGAGTCTTAACACATTCAGAGTCTAAACCAAAGACCAGGTTTTTCTTTGGTCTTCTCAGAGTTAAACAATCTATAAAAACCACAAAATAGATAGTCAATAGTGTTTACCAAGTTGGGAAAGGAAAACACTGAGGTCTTTCAGATATTTCCCTCAGACAGAGAGAGAAAAAAAGATGTTACCTTCTCCATCCCTGAGAGAGAGTCTCTTAGAGTGTGTCTCTGTCAACTGTCAACTGCCAGAGAGAGTAATTGACATAGAAAAATGGTTATAATTGTCACATCTGAAATTAACACACTCTCAGCTCTGCTTCAAAATCCAGTTCTTTTCTCCAGCCAGCTACTTTATTTCTTATCCCTAAACTAATAAAACAATGCTTATTTTCTAATATCATCCTTACAGAGTTCCCTTAGGAGACTGGAGGAATAAGAGAAGTAACGTCAAGAGAAAGGAGGGTAAGAGGACAAGAAAAGGAAGGGTTCAGAGGTATACCTAGAGGGCATCTTAAAATTGTCTGTTCATATCCTTTGACCATTTATAAATTAGAGAATGACTTTTGTTTTTATAAAATTGACTGGGAGCAGCTAGGAAGCTTAGAGGAATGAGAACCAGGCCTATAAATAGGAGGTCCTGGGTTCAAATCTAGCCTCAAATACTTCATAGCTGTGTGATCCTGGGCAAGTCACTTAATCCACATTAAACCTAGCTCTTACTACTCTTTTGACTTGGAACCAATACACAATATTCATTCTAAGATGGAAGGTAAGAATCTAATTTTTTTTTTTACTTAGTTCTCTATTTATTAGAGAAATTAGTCCCTTATGAGAGATACTTGCTGAAAAATTTTTCCCAGCTTTCTGCCTTCCTTCTAATCTTGCTTGAATTGTTTTTGTTTGTATGAAACCTTTTTAATTTAATATTTTAATTTAATAATTCAAAATTTTCCATTTTCCATTTTATTATACTCTCTATGTTATTTGGTCTTAAATTATTTCCTTATCCACAGTTCTGACAGGTAGACTATTTTATGCTCCCCTAATTTGTTTATGAGAAACTCAATTTTTATGTTGTGATAATCTACTCATGTTGACATTACCTTAGTATACAGCGTGAGATGTTGGCCTATTCTCAGTCTCAATCATATCATATCTTTTTAATACAAAGGGCTCAATCTTGTCCTTATGACTTTTCGCTTTAAACTTATGCTCCTATGAACCTAGGAGGTTACAAGTATACATATCTCCTGGGTTTTTCAGATTGATACTCAGAAGAAATATAGATTCTTTAATTCTAGTCCCATTTGTGTCTGCATGGTAACTAAGGAAAAGGAAGTTTGTGGTATTTATTTTAGCATGTAGGATTTAAATTAATATCTAACACTCCAAGAATTATATTTTATAAAGTTTATTAATAATCACTTGAAGTAAAAGAAAAAAAAGGTAATTATCTAACAAAATATTAGGCCACGTGAATGTATTCTCCTGTCACTCACCTCATGTAACCTCCACCAAACAGATCAGATCAAAAGAAAGAGAGGTGGGGCTACACAAAATTTATAACCTCCCTATGCCAGCATGTAATGTGAGGAGAGTGGGGTGCTGGGAATTGTAGTTTTTAGGGCAACAGATTCTAATTACACAATCCACCTTGTGATTCTCATGGGATATGAAGATGTAGAAATCTCCCAAGTTTACATGCCTAGTTATCCCTTGGAATCAGAACACATAACCAACTTACATCTCTAAAGATCTTTAACTAGAGGTACATGCAATATTGTACTTTCTAATGGGAAATTACTATAATTTGTGGATAAGAGGTAATTAAAAAAGAAAGAAGAAAACCAATGATTGCTACTTTGATAAAAAAAAAAACCCAACAACAATTAGGGGGCAGTCCCCTTTGGCATAAGAGTGTACATTCAAAATAAGTGAGTTTAACTTCCCACAGTTCAAACCACCACATCCCTATTCATTCTGGGTCTCTTGGTGCAAGGCGTGGTTTCTGCAGGAATTTTCATGGCACCTTCTCCAAACAGTTCACTTTCTTGATTTGGGGAGGTAGCAAGTTTCTTATCCTAAAATTACTCTCAAAAGAATTTAAACTTTGCATTATAGGAACATAATACAGCCTCCCTCCCCCCCCCCCCCCCCCGGAGGGTGGACAAACACAGGGATCATCCTGGGATACATGGATGTGTTATATGTATATATCTATTCATATGTGTATATGAATCAATTGTCAAAAGAAATTTAAAAAATCAAAAAATCCAAAGAAAAAAGAAAAAAGTAACTTCTGAGAGAAATATAAAATATCAAAGTCTTATATGTAAAAATTCTAAATAAGGAAAAATAAACCTATAACAGGTCCTTCAGGGCCTGATTTATATCTCACAAGCCTATTGTAGAAATTATGCACTCACCCAATCAGCAGCCAAGACTACAGAAAATTGCCACACTAGAAAGAATGAGAAAATGGATTAGATTGTGAAGCAGATGGGTAATAGCATAACTTGGCCTGATTTTACCTTTGCTTTCAGGGATAGGGGAGCTAGAATGACCATGAAAGTGAGGTACTTGGTAGAAGTGTGGATCTGGCATGAGGGAATCCTATGTCTGGCTTTGCAAACAGCTGCTTCCTTGAACCCCAAAATAAGTTCAAGTCCTCTGTCTTGGAGCAGATTCTCATCAATCCCATTGGGATTGGTTGATCTCCTTGACCTTGTGCTCTTTGGCACTATGCCAACTTTGTGCTCCTAGTCACTGTGAAGTGGCTCTTTTGTGGTCTCTTCTCCTAGAATCAAACATAATCATTAATCAAAGTCACATTATATTTAACAATCAATGGCAGGTTTCCATAGTCTAAAGCTTTTGGGTATGTATTAATATTAGGGCTAATGGATATTGTAAACTTAGTGCAAAATTAAAAAAAAAAACATTAATACTGGTAACATGTACTTCAAGTACAAAAAAATGAGAGAAAAAAGAAAACTTAAATGCTCTATTGCACATACAAGGAAAAATAATAAAAATTTTTTTAAGTATATAGTTCAGAGTCAGTGACACACTGTGTTTGCCCAGTAGAGGTACAATACTAAGGTTTATTACCCCCAAGTAAGATCCCTTTCCTTTTTAACTTGGCCATAATCCACAGTGTGAGTGGAAATGATTTTCATTAATTAACAGCTTTATGAAACAGTAGTATAACAGGTAATGCACATTCAAAGAAGTACTAAAATCTCCCAAATCACGAGTCCATTTAATGACAATAGCAAGCAAACTTGCTATTATATAGAAGCCATATTAGTTGCTATGTGTCATTGAAAAAAACCAACCCTTTGAAGCTCAGGGCTAATTGTCACAAGTTCTCCAGATCCAGTCAATCTTTCAACCTTGGCTGATATATTTTTAACTAAGTCTATTACTACCATAATTCCAAAATGTGGCAGAGGAGCCCAGAAAAACAAACCTCTGTACTGCTGATGAAAACCTTTTAGTCTAAAATGTCTCCAAGAATCTAGATCATTCTGTTGGAAGGGTAGAGTAAGCTGAAGAGTTACAAATATATTTTTAAAATATCCATTCAGGGGTAATCAAGCCCCTTGGGAAATCCCCCCCTTCCCAGATGAGATTATAACCTATCACAAGGTAACCAAGCCCCTTGGGAAACTCTCCTTCCTCTGGTATGAGATTGTAACAGCTGTAAAAGGCATGTCTTTATATGTCCCATCCATTGCAATGTGGAGACAAGGAATACAATAGTGAAAATCATTTCTCATGTCTCATCCATTACATGTTTAATAAATGTGGAGGTGGGAATACAATAGTGCTATTGCACTGCCTTTCAATGAGTAAATGGACCCTTACCTTTTGTTACAAACAACTCAAAGGTAGGCAAATGATCAGTCAGAGGTAGTGGTGCTCCTAGATATCCTGAAAAATCACTTCCAATGACCACTTAAAATCAATTTAAATTTTTAGGTCATTAAATTCTCCAAAGGTTGTATACAGGTTGTAACCAGTTTGATGGAGTCCATCCATAATCATCTATGTGACAAATGACAAAGGTAAAAACGAACAAAAGACTATTTAGGCAATATGTGACCTCAATGGATCTGGTGACAAACCCAGCTTCCATAAGGACCTATGGTTTTGCCCTGGAAATGGGTTTGCAAAAGTTGTTTATAGACTTTTACAATGCTATTTTCTCCAGTCCAGTCATTGGGGGGAGGTACAAATAAAGACGATGTAACAGCACATATAGCTAATAGCCAAAACACAGTAACAGAAAGTGACATAGTGCAACAGAACATATTAGATTAGATTAATATGTGAATTTAACAAACAAAATTAAACTAAATTTTTAAAATAATCAGCAAATACAATATATGTGACAGTACACAGACACTGAATTCAAGAGTCCTTTTTTCCAGTTCCAATAGTTGCATTACAGAGACTTTTTCACTACTTGGAGAACTGAAACAGTTAGCAATGGAGTCTGAAAAGCTAAAAATTCACCTCCAGATTCTGTATGATTCCTTCACCTCCCTATTATCACTGTCCATCTAGATTCCTTTGGTCATATCTCTGGGTGTGACCCCATATCTGCATTGGGCATAATGTGGACAAATCCCATATTGGGTATGTTGCAGAGACTTGGCAGGCCAAAATGGCAAGGAAGTGTAGGGCGATGAATCTCCCCCCACCCCCAAATCTCAGGAGTACTCAAGCTGATCACAAGGACAAGTGCACCCAGGAACAGTAATAAGAAAAGACACCCCAAAACTTTGAGCTACGTGGACTCTGTAATGCTTTCCCAGAATGGGAACTTTTTGAGATAGGCAGGATACTGGGCCATGCTTGCAATTCCACTTATAAAATTGGTTGTAAATCTACTTCCTGTCTGTAGGTAGTTCTAGCTTAGTTATGTAGATGGAGAAATATCCCAATCAGCCTTTGAATGGAGGGCTGCCTAAAGGTTTTAGCCAGAGGCTAAGTTAGTGAGGGAAAACAAAAGCTTTCTATTTTAGGCATAGTGAAGGTAAAATCTCCTCAGCTTTAACTGAGCTGGTCTGGGAGAGCAAAGGGGTGTTTGATTATAGAATATAGCCTTCACCTGATGTTTGGGTCAGGAAACCAGGGCCTCATTTAAAAAAAATCTGGCTTTCAGTCCACTGAGCTCCTAGCTGCCTCCCTGCTGTGTTGAGTTTTAGGGTCCAGAGGGTGCATGGGAGACCTCTGTGCAGGCTAAACCCTCAGTTTCCACCCTCTTAGCCAGGAGTGTGAAAACTCTCAGGTACAGTTTAAAATTGACCTGGGAAGTAAATGGGGTAGGCAGCATCTATGCTGTGCTGTTAGGATGTTGCTAGCCTAAAAAGCCCCCATAGCTCTAAACTACTACACGCTTAAGACCCACATGGGCAGGAGAGTTAAGAGGGTGAAAGAGTCTTTCAGGTAAAAGCCTTTAGGAGGCTGATTGTTGCCTAAAAAAAGCACCCAGGCTTCCAAGGCACTCAGTTGTTGGCAATGTAAGGGAAACAGGGGTTTATACTTCACCAGCCCTGGGGAAAGCAGCTTGCAAGAACCCCCAGGTTGATGTGCGGCAGGCCCACAGCAGCAGTAGGCTGACTGGGTCTGCAGACTCAGCAAGGACCATCCAGGCAGTAGCAGGAGCAGGAGTGGTAGCAGAGCTGGGAAAACTCCTAAGAGAGTTTGGGGGTGGAAGAGGATGGGGGCAAAAGGCCCTGAAAGGAGAAATGTGGTTTCTTTTCAAACTAATTTACTCACTTAGAGAGAATTAAGGGTTTTAAATCCCACTTCTGGTTGCCATAAATGTAGAATTTAAATTAATGTCCAACACTCCAGGAATTATATTTTATAAAGTTTATTAATAATCACTTGAAGTAAAAGAATAAAAAAGGTAATTATCTAACAAAATGTAAGGCTATGTGAATAGATTCTTCTACCACTAACCTCACACCACCTCCACCAAACCTATCAAATGCACACAAAGAAGAAAAAAGAGAGCATAAAGGAATACTGCTAAAATTAGATTCTTGTTATTATTTTGGTAAATTTAAATATAGGCTTTAAAAAAATCAATGAAATTGCAATAATTTGGAGTTAATGGCTTTATACATGGTCTTTTCCAAAATTATTATCTGTTAATTTGAATTTTTTGATGTTTACTAAGATGAAAACATTTAAATAACTACGCCCATATCCCACCCAAAATAAAAATCATGGGTTTTGATGTCATTAAGCTAATTATAATGATAATCCAAGGAATGTAGAGAATTCTAGTTAATATGAGTCACAATTGCACAGTAGAATAGTGAGTTGGCTTTAGCGTCAGGAAGACCTGGGTTTAAATCTTACCTCTGACATTTAATTTGTGTGATCCTGACCAAGTAACTTAACCTCTCAGTGCCCCCAGGTACTCTTTAAATCATGACCCAATATTTAGTGATAGGGGTAGCCTCTTCACTGAGGAGCTCCTTATATTGAAGAAATTGTGGGTCATGTCCAAAAAAGAGGGAAGAAGAGGAAGAGGAAGAAGAAAGAGAAAGAAGAAGAAAAAGAGGGGGAGGAGGGAAAAGAGGAGGAGGAGGAAGAATCCCCCCCTTTTCTGGTCAAAGGTAACCTTTCCTGAGTGATTTGACAGGTTAGTGGACCCTCCATGAGATATTAAAGTAAATGGAGTCTTTTAAAAGAAATAACAAAATATTGGCAAGGCCATTGACACCAGAGCCATTGAGGACTGACTTGGAGGAAAATTGTCTTTCTATTCCTTAGAGATTTTTAAGCCACTGACATCTTTTGGGCTTCTCCCTCTGCAGGTTTTTTCTAGTTGGACTTTTGGCTTAGTTACTGTTCTCTGCAAAAATACTCTAATAATAAAAGTTTCCAGATCTGACTTTCTTTCCCAGCCTAATGTAAACATGACTTTTTTAACTCTTAACTTTTCTCTTAGAATCAATACTGTATATTGGTTCCAAGACAGAAGAGTGGTAAGGGCTAGGCAATGGGGGTTAAGTGACTTGCCCAGGGTCACAGGGCTAGGAAGCATCTGAGGCCAGATTTGAACGTAGGACCTTCTGTCTCTAGGCCTGGCTCTCAATCCACTGAGCCACCCTAGCTGCCTCCAACCATGATTATTATGAAGCACAAGCTTGGTTAATTAGGAAAAGCCTTAGCAGGATTGGTGCCTAGTGGCTACCTCCTCTCACAGCTTATTCATGACCTTGCTTTTTTCCATCATTAGCACTCTTCATTTCAGATTCAGTTACTCCACCCACGGAAGTCAAATGTATTTGCTTCTTTGCTCTCAATTAATAAATAGGTTTGACTGCTTAGCCATGGAACTTGTTCTACTTTCTGTATTTATTCTATCTCCTTTCTCTGATCTCCTGTGGCAGTTAACATCTTACATCTCATTTATTGCTTCTATACTGTCCTGTCAAACGAAGGATGCACATTTATCTTGTTCCCCTAACCATTTTCTTTGATCAGCATATGGGAGGGTTAAAATGTCCTTACTTTTAAAAAATATATTTTTTAAACATCATCCTTATCTGAATTTAGGTATATTTGGGGAGCTAGGTTGGGTACATGGGAACCATAAATCTCACGACCCAAAACCTGGATCAGGTTTCCAATGTAGATATGCAAACATTATCAAACTGCTAGTTTTCTGTATTTACAAAAAAAAATATGAATTTAAGATATATTTACCTTTCTGTAAAAATTTTTTAAAAGTGTTTATGTAACTGTAAATCTCTAATAAAGTTTTTTTAAATAAAATTTAAATTTAACAGAGTAATCCCAACACTACATCTTTTATTTATATTCTTTCTGACCTCTTCTGTTTATTTTTGAAATGTTTCATTGGTACTCTTTTCATTGTGATATATTGTCATAATCTTCTTCCTAGTATTTTATTGAAAATCTTTTGCATCCATATTCATTGAGAAAATTGATCTATAGTATTCATTCTCTATTTTTATCCTTCTAAGTTTAGGTATCAAACCACGTTTGAACCACGTCAGAAAAGGAATTTAGTGAAATCCATTCTTTACCTACATTTGTATATAGTTTATATAATATTGGGATTAATTGTTCCTAAATGTTTGGTAGAATTCACTTGTAAATTCATCTTGTTCTGGATATTTTTACTTTGGGTGCTCATTAATGGCTTATTCAATTTCTTTTTCTAAGATAGGGTTATTTTAATAGTCTATTTCCTTTTTTAAAAACTCTGGACTGTTAATATTTTGTAAATATTCATCCACTTCACTTAGATTGTCAGTTTTATTGGTATAAAATTGGGCAAAATTACTCCTAACAATTGCCTTAATCTCATCTTCATCAGTGGCACATTCACTTTTTTCATTTTTGATACTAATAATTTAGTCTTTTTTAATCAAATTAATCAACATTTTATCCATTTTATTGATTTTTTTCATAAAATCAAGTCCATCTTATGTATTAGCTTAATATTGTTTTTACTTTCAATTCTATTAATTTCTCCTTTGATTTTCAGAATTTCCATTTTCATGTTTTATCAGAGATTTAAAATTTATCCTTTTCTAGCTTTTTAGTTGCATCCCCAATTCACTGTTCTGCTCTTTCTCTCTTTTATTGATGTAGGTATTTAGAGATATACATTTTCCTCCAAATACTGTTTTAGCTGCATCCCAAAAATTTTGGAATATTTCCTCATTGTTGACATTCTCTTCAAAGACATTATTATTTCCATTATTTGTTCTTTTACTCATTCATTCTTTAGGATTATATTTTTGGTTTCCAACTAGTTTTTAATCTATGCTTCCATGGCCCTTTATTAAATGCAGTTTTGTTGCACTGTGGGTCTGAAAAGGATATAATTAATATTTTGGCTTTTCTGCATTTCGTTGTGTCCTAATATATGGTCATTTTTTCTGAAGATATTATGCACAACTGAGAAAAAAGTTATATACTTCTTTCTGTTTCTATTCAGTTTTCTCCAAAGGTTTCTCATTCCTAACTTTTCTAAGATTCTATTCATTGCTTTGAATTATTTCTTACTTATTTTATGGTTAGACCTATCTAACTCTGAGAGGAGAAAGCTGAAGCTCCCCATTTCTATAGTTTTACTGCCTAGTTCATCCTGTAATTCATTTAATTTTTCCTTTAGGAATTTTAATGTGCAATCTGGAATTATGCCCAGAGTGTTATAAAATTACTTATTCTTAGACCTAGCAATGCTACTGATGGGTGCCTTTCCCAAGATGTCCAGGGGAAAAGAACAAATATTTACAGCATCTCTCTTTGAGGTGTCAAATATTTGAAAATTGAGGGGACATACATTAGTTGGCAATTAGTTGAATGTTGTAACATTTGTTTTATGGCATATGATTGTGACATATGAATGTGATGGAACACTTCTGCAGGTTAATTAAAAAAAACACGTAGAAAGACCCACATGAAATTATGAAAAGCAAAATGAGTAGAACTAAGAACATTATACAGAATTAATGTTTGAAGAATAGCGTGTGAATGTCCACCTCCAAAGAAAGAACCAATAAATAGAAACACAAAAGATATCATTTACATATACCTTTTTGTGTATGAATTGATACCTTCTCTAGTTCAGGGAGGGGAGAGAGGGAATTTTGATGTAAGTAACAACAAATTTTAAAAAAGTATTTGGATTCTCTGCCAATTGGTGCATGTGTTTAGAATTGAAATGGTCATTGTCTATAGTTCTTTTGAACAAGATGTTGTTTCCCTACATTTTTATTAGGTCTATTTTTTACTTTTTCTTTGTCTGAAACATGATTGCTACTCCTGTCTTTTTTACTTCAGCTGATGCGTGATAGATTCTGTTTGAGCCCCTTTTTGAACTCTGTGGATATCTCCCAGTTTTTTTTAAACCTTTACTTTCTGTCTTACCCAAGGGAAAGTTCCTAATCCATTGGGATTGAAAGTGCTCTTGGCCCCTCTTCTCTTAGGACCAAAAATGATATTATTCCTCAGAGAATCTAATTAGTTGGAAGTGGAAGTGATACTGTGTCTTGGGGATACTACTCCATTTTGCCTTTAAATGTTCCTCCTTGCCCTTTGTACTACTGGGGAATCAAGAACCAAGGTTTTGACAGGTACCTGAGAGAGAAGGAACAGATAAAGCATAACACCAATTCTCCCTCCCCCAGTCAGAGCTATCTGGAAAATGGAGTCATATCTGACTAGAGCTGAAGGGTAAGAGAAAATCCCCTTCAATCTCTTTTTTCTTTAGTTGATTGTATCTATGATTCCCCTTTTAGTACTTTTAAGATATCTAAGTCCTCATTAAGTTGAAAATATTTATTTATTAAATAAGGGGTTGGGTATAATAAATTAGGAAATAGGAAACAGGAAGTCCCTGAGCTATCTTCCTCCTATAGATTTCTTCAGGGGTTTGAGGCTCAAGTCTAGGGAATAAGTCCCAGATGATCTTAATATCTTTGTAGGTTCAAGATGATGGTATTTCTTGGCACAGAGATATAGATTTGAAGGAGTCTTCTGAAGGATAGGCTATAGCCTTCCTCAAAGGGAAACGAGTTTCTATCAAATCACTATAAGACAGAAGATTAGTCTGGATCTTTTTCTGCTCAACAAGGAATTTGAAGCTAAGTAGGCTCAGTGAGGATTTTGCTCCTACCCTCTTCAATTCAAAAAGGGAAAAGCCCCTTCTCCAACTGCTCCACTCCTTTCCTTAGCAGGAGGTTCCATTCCCATCCCTCGTTGGCAGCCACTCTACCATCTCTGGCTTGAGAGCTCCTGAAGATGTTACCCGCTTTTGTCTCTACTACCTAGTCCCACCACTGGTGTTTCATCTACATAGTGTCCTAGCTAGTCTCTTCCCCATGGCACAGAGCTTTCTTTCTGATCTCCTATATTGTCTTTGGATAGAAGATTGTCTCTTTCTGACTTTTTGTTGGTTCAGTCACTGTAGAATTTGATTTGAGGCATTATTTTAAAGTTGGGAGCCCTCCACTTTTTCCATTCTATCATTTTAGCTCAACCCCCAGAAGTCTGACCCCTAAATGATTCAAATAAACCATTGAAAATTTAAAAAATGGGAAGTGGATAATAGAAATGAGATAAATATCAACCATAATAATTTCACCCAGAAATTAAATCAATACAAATTGCTATACCATGGAACTGAAAAGAACTCGGAAAGCAATTTGATTATTGAACATTATCTTACTTGCCAAATATAACACTGGATTAGAATTTGAACTGATATGTAAAATTTTAATGCTAAAGGACAATATGTAATTGTGAGTAATCAGATCTTATAAAGAAGAGAGAAGTAATAAAGACTAAAGCCAGTTTAAAATAGCTTATCAAGATAATAAAATCATCTTCAGGAATTATATAGGTGAAAAGTGAAATACTACTACAAACTGAAAAAAATGGGAAAGATTTGCTAAAATAATTACAACAAACTGCCTTCTCTAATGAGAATGATGGGATCACCACATTTGGCCTCAAACATAGGAAAAAAGTAGAAATGGTGCTAATTGGAATAAAGGTAGGAAAAGTAACTAAATTTAACCAAATGTAGTAGTAGTGGTAGTCTCTTGGTGACAGAGAATGACTATTGTCTTTGTGCAGTTTCATCTACGGTGTACCCTCATGTGGCTTTGGAGTCCAAAGACTGAGGCGCAAAGTTTGTGGCACATGGGGCATGGGACGCCAGTTGTTACGGGAGGTGCGGTTGTGGCCTGGTGTCAGCGTTCACGCGCAGTGGCAAGACGTCGACGTCGCTCATCTTCAAAGGTGGTGGCGGCATGGTGAATGTGGGTTCGCCAGCTGCTTCTGTCAGAGGCAGCGAGTTCTAGTTGCTTTGGTGTAATGCCAGCCCACTTCAAGTTGGACTTTAGCTGATCTTTGAATCTTTCCTTTGGTCAGCCTTGTTTCCTGAGTCCAGCTGACAGTTCACCATAGAGTACCTGTCTTGGTATTCGCTGTGGATCCATGTGGATGACGTGTAGTCAATGAGTATATGTAAATATATAATCATGTCTAACTCTTCATGACTCCATTTGGGTTTTTCTTGGCAAAGGTACCATTTCCTTCTCCAACACTTTTTACAGATGAGTAAACTTGGGGAAAGCAGGATTAAGTGACTTGACCAGTATCACACAATTGGTATCTGAACTTATTATTAACAAACTATAAATTTTATTAATATTAAATTGATATAATAACAATAATTTATTATTAATAAATTTGAACCAGATTTGAACTTAGGAAGATGAGTCTTCTGGTACTCTATCCACTGTGGCACTTTATTACTTTCCAAATATATAAATATATCAATGTCAATCAAAATATCTTATCTATCAATATATGGGAGATCTATGATAGAGAAAATACAACTGTAAAGAAATCAAGGGGTTGATTTTCAAATTATATAAAGGAGGATCATAGGGAAAAAAATCTCAGACTTCACTGATTCCCCCCAAACCCCAAATGACTGAGGAAACATGAACAACTACAGACCTATCTACCTACTTTCCAATCTATAGAGATAGAGCCTGGATTTGTGATTTCATTGGTATAGAAAATTCCTTAGAGAGGAAGTTCTATCAAAGCATGAAGGCAACTTCTCTTTAATTTATAATCTCAGGGAAATGCCTAAAGCACTGAGATATTCAACAGTTTGCACAGTGTGTATTAAAAGGGGGATTTGAAGCTCATCCTTTTTTGCTGCAAGGCCAGCTCACTATCCAATAGACAAGGCTCTCTCTCCTCCCACCAGTACAAAATCTTTGAAGATCATGTATAGAGAACTTGTAGATGTCTTTAATGAAGGTATTACCAGGGAACAAAAAGGCTTTTCAGAATGATGTTCCACATCTTTACCATCTCAAATTTGGCTAAAAGATGAAAGGAATATAAGATCCCATGGGGCTGATCGTTTGATTTGGAAACAGTATTCTCCTTGCAGGATTTTTTACAAGGCCTCTCCTAACCAAAGATCAAAATCATTGAGGACTTCTTGGGACATTTAACAACAAAAATTATCCTGTTCAATGACCCTCTCATAATAAACATTGGCTATGACAGAATTGTGGGAATTGTGTGAACCAAAATGATGCCATCTTATAAAACGAATTCCATTCTGAGACCTGTTTCATCTTCTAGTAAATTTCAACTGTTTGCTCATCATGGGAACTCAGTCACATCCTGTTTCACATCAGGAAAAATATACCTGCTTGTTCTCCCAGCAACCAGCTGTCTAAACTCACTCATCCCCCTTCAGATTTGGAAAGCCCCTACTCTGATTAGAAATCAGATTACCTAATCGTGTATCTTGGTTTATTTCCTGTTAATTGCTTTAAAATCTGTCTCCCCTGTATTCAGCCAAGCTGAAGAAGCTGAGATGGCCTGGTCTTGATTTGTTATGCAATTGGTATGCATTGCTTAATAAATCACTATGCTCAGAAACTTTGATCTTTGTTTCCTCAGTTATTTCAGATTTCACTTGTCACAGCTAAAGTATAAAAGTCAAACGTATAGGTATCCCTTCCATATTGCAACTTATCCTATTGTGGTTTCAATATATCATGGATCAGCATAAGAAATTAAATGGGAATTTTGGGATGGGGAGTTACGTGAAAGCCAGCAGATAACACAGGAGTTTACAAACACAGAAATGCATAAAATATATACATAGTAGCATAATATCAACATATTGTATCTATTAATACCATAAATACACTCAATTTCTTTTTAAAAATTAAAATAAGTAAAAAGTTAAAGTTTGTGAAAAGAATGCAAAAGCCAGTAGATGACACACAAAGGCTAGAAATGTAGATACCTTAAAAAGTTTAGTAACTCACAAATTTATAAATAAGGTATTGTACACCCTCTACAAAAGAAAAAGAAAAAATTCAGACTTCTCTTGTATAAAGCAAGGGCAAAAAATTTTACATGAATTTTGCAGATCACAGGGGTTCCCCTGGAATGTGGAAGGGTTACCTGTATTCATTGCAGGGACAGAACAATGCAGGGCCTAGGTCAAGGAAGGGTTCCCAGTGAATGGTGAGGCCTTCCAAATGTTCCAAATATTTTTTTTTATTGCAGTAAGACCCAGAACATTGCAGAACCTCTAGGAAGAGATCTGTAAGCACTGAAAGGACTTTGGCTTCTCCATTTACACAGGAAAGGCCAAATGGGTGAAGAATGTCAATTGCCTAGATTTTATGATGCATCTGAATGGACACACTCAGACAATTCAGAGAGACAATAAACTGGGCCTAGAGTTGAAAAAGGAAGCGATTGTAGACTTTATTATCCTTGAGAAATTATATTATAAACTATTTTTGCTGACCTCAAGGCAAAGATATATATCTTTAATACAAACATTACAGATATTATTACTATATGGCAGTGAAACCAATATTGCTATATGACAGATGTAAATGTTCTGTAGTAGTATAAGCTCTGGGATCCCTGGAACACTTCTTCTTAATAATTAAAGACAAGCCTCACACAGAGAATAATAGAAAGACACATAATGGTCATGAGTATGCTATAACATAATCAAAGAGGAAGTGTAAAGAACAGGAGTCATGGATGTCATCAAAAAAACTTATGAAACAAAGAAAAGACAGGCATGCCATTCATTGTCAAATAAGGAATGCAGATGGATAATCAGAATGCTCTACTCTTGCCCTTGTGATATTGAGATGAAATCAATGAGATGATGTCTCAAGCATGTTCAGTGAACCCTTTGTAGTGAACTTTTGAGAAGACATAGACTAGAGTCATATAGGTTGGGAAGAGCTGAATGAGTCTAGGCACCAAAGAGACCTTTAGTATTAATGAAATCAGAAATCCATTTTGTTATCATTACTCTCTCTTCCACTGATCCCTCTAAATCTCCTGCTCCCCTCACCTTCACCAAGAAAGTCCTTCCCTTGTAATAAATCCAAATTATCAAGCCAATAAAATCCATAAATTTTCTATGTCTAAAAATAAGCCTCATTTTTTACCTTTCAACTATCATCTCTTTGCCAAGCGATCGAAAGCAGGATACACCATCAATCTTTTGGAATTGTAAATGGTCATTGAATTGATCAGTTTCTCTCTTTTGCTTGTTATATTTTTTCCTCCCTTCCTCCCAAATGTGAAAATGACTTCTCTCAATATTTACTCCCTTAAAGATCTCATCTTCTGTCAAAACCTGAAGTTGAACAGAGAATCATGGACTATTTAGAGCTGGAAGGGGCTTTTGAGGCCATTTAATCTAACCCCTTCATTTTAGAGTTGGAGAAACAGAACAAAAAGGCTAAGTGACTTGGCATAGGTTATACAGGTAGTGAAAATGTGACCACAGCCCTTCCTGACTCTAAGCCTGGCATTCTGTCACCTAGATGATAGAATGGAGTGATGAATGAGTTCCAAAGATCAGACAGAAGCATCAGAATTGGAGTAATCTGGACAGATCTCATGCAGCAGCAGGCAACACAAAGAAGGGCAAGCATTCAAGTGTTCACCTTTAGGCAGGTCTGACAAGAAACTACAGGAGGATGCCATGGCAAGTATAAAATAAAGCAGGATTTGGGCAGGAGTTCAGGCAGGCAGATAGTCCTCATTTGGTGGCCTGACATCAGGTAATAGGATCCTAACCTTGACAACTGAGTTTTATTTCTAAGAGAACCAGCAGGGCAGGACCTCAGTCCAGGAGAACCCAGGGTACTGGACAAAGAACCAAGGCAGGGACTTCAGCTCAGAAGAATAAATATAAGGAATCAATTACTGGAATTAGAGTTAAAAATAGAGGATTTAGTTAAGATTTTTCTTTTGCCCTGGGTCCAAATTATTTCCAGAGTCTGTGATAAGAATTCTTATGCATATGGAATTTAAATGGCTCAGGTGATGAAATTGGAAGAATTCAAGGTGAGAAAGTTATACAAGCAATTATACTTCAACCATGACCTCTAGAAGAATGACTGACCATCAGATCTGACTTTCTATTGGTCTTCCCTTTTCCAAGTTCTTCTATTACATCTTTTGGAACAAACTTTTAGGCATTTCCACCTGTTTGTCCTGTTTCTTTCTAGAACTCAGAATATATAAAGTCAAACTCATGATCCTTTCTCTAAAATTCTTTTCCTCCTGATTTCCCCATTTGGGTCATTAGTAGTTTCATCCCTTAGTCAACTAGGTTTAAAATCTTTGACTCCTCATTTGTGGTATTTCTCTACCTGGTCACCGTCTTCCTTTGTAACATCCCTCTCATCCTGTTATTCCTTTCCCATTCTGCTGCCACCACTTTGTTTTAAGACCCTAACACTTCATGTCCTTATAATAACCTCCTAACTAGTTTCCCCATCTCCAGTCTCTCCCCTGAACAATCCATTTGGCACACTGCTGCTAGATTAATCTCCCTAAACCACTTGTATAGTACATTTGATATCCTTAGCAGAAAATGAAATTGCAAGAAGGAAGTGAAGTTTTTGTAAAAGAAATGTTTGTTTCTGTTTATAAAGCAATTGCAAAAAATAATGAAATGCTCTAGCTGTTACTTGCAAAATAACCTTTCTGCAAGAAAACATTTCAGTGTATTAATTTTATTTCATTACTGACGGGCTATTTCAACAATGGGATATTAAAACTCATTTCCTATTATCACTCCTAATCAGAACATGGAGTCTCACACTCTGAATATTTTGATATATTTATGTTGTTGATAAAACTGAAATCATATTTATTTTCAATCAAAGCAGAGGTGATAGCCGCCTTTATAACTGTGAGTTGAATATCACTTCTTTAAAGAACTGTAATGTTAGAGAACTGAGTTTCCTCATGTATCTAAGGCCATAATCAGCATTGGAATGTTTTATATTGCTTTGTAATGCATCAGTGTCCCTGAAAGCAGTTTACAGCATGTGGCAAGGTTAATTGAATTGGTAACAGGGCAATATCCAAATGACTGAATATTTTAGCATTTTGTTTTCTGAGGATCTGAAAGCATTCTTCATTTTCTATCTCACCTTCTCATTAGCAGAGTTCTCCCAAATTTTACTGGGTAACTGTGTGCATCTGCACTCTTTTCTCAACAAGTACTTAACCTGACCTTGGCACTGACCAGTGACTGATTCAGAGTGAACAGCAGAGCCATTTTCATTCCAATTTGCAGGGTGAGAGGAGGGGGAGGGCTTTCCATAAAGTAGTCACTGACTGATTTGCTTTTGTATCCCTTTTCAATCTCTCTTCTTCTAGAGGCCCTGGAAAAGGCAAGTGGCTTATTTGTGTGACTCACAAGGAAATTGACTCCCATTTTCTAATGAAGGATGGCCAATACCATAATGAATCTTTGGTCTTATTCACTTGGTGACTCTCTCCACCAGAAGAGATTTCTACCTGTTCATGCACTCCCTTTCTCTTTGATCCAGATATCTTTCCATGAGTCTGAAAATCTTCCTAGTTCATTTAATATTTTGGATTCTGTTATTCTGTTACTTCTCTTGTTTCATTATTGTCATCTTCTTGTTGTATGTCTCCTTGATAACACCTTTAGGTCATTTCTTGCATAAAAGTTATCATTAATAATATTCTGCCCTCCTTGTAAATTAACTATTCATCTTTCCATTGACCGCTGAGTCATCTGCCATTGAGATTCTTCTGAGATTCCAGTGTTCCCAGATTTGTAATCACTTAGCATCACTGAAAGAGTATTGGATTTTTGTAACAGAAAGCAGCTTGGGATCCTAGAGAGAAATGCATAATATCCTAATGTGGTCCAAGCTCTTCCCCTTCAATCGGGACCTAGTTCATTCATTACCCATCTGTAGCACTCATAGAAGATAAATTCATTAATGGAATAACTCCTTAATTACCCATCCAAGTGCACATTAGAATCTGTGCCTTCTATCACGTCTGTTTCCTACATTGAGGGGGAAAATGCAGATTTCATTGAGGAGGCGGTCATCAGCACGACATATGTTGCATCATTTGTAAAGCCTTCTTGTCAGGAGAGAAGTTTTACTATAATTTGACTATTGGAGGAAATCATCCATGAAACTAGCAAACCTTGTAATGAGCGTAAATCTGTAAGTTTTGTACCTTGATTTTGTCTGTTGTATCTCCTGAACTCAGTACAGGGTTTGTCATATAGTCAGCATTTAAGAAATTTCTTATTGATTGGCTGAATGGTCAGTCACCAGGAGATGAAGGTATTGCTTTGGTTTAATACAGTTTGGACTATTATGTAACCTTCACATTTAATTGGGAGAGACCTTGTTTGGAGAGAATTTTTCAGGCTGTATTTTGTGGAGGCAGCTGGGTGGCTCAGTGGATTGAGAGCCAGGCCTATAGATGGGAGGTCCTGGGTTCAAATTTGGTCTCAGACACTTCCTAGCTGTGTGATCCTGGGCAAGTCACTTGACCCCCATTGCCCAGCCCTTACCACTCTTCTGCCATGGAATCAATACACAGTATTGATTCCAAGGTGGAAGGTAATAGTTTTTTAAAAAGGCTTCATTGTGGCCAAATGATTCAAAGTATATATGGACGTACACGCACTTGTGCATGTGTGTATGTGTAAGAGAGAGATCAGTTAACAATAACCACAATAATATTATATTTTCTATACCTTTCATAGATTATTTATAGCAATTACATATATTACATATAAAACATATATAGCAATTATATGATTATTAAGATAAGGCCTGCTGTAGAAAATTTCCTATGAAAACCCATATATCTTTTCTCACATTTTAATCAAGGATATCTTCAATATGTAATTGAACCATTCTCATAAAGATTTTATAGCGGTAACAAAGTGTGCATGTGAGTTGAGAATTACTAATATCTTTTCAGTTTCCTTTTTGGGGTTATTATTTCATTAATAGCATTTTCTGTGATCTTTTCTCTCATTTTAGGATCTTCTTCCCTCTGACACCCTTTGAAAAGTTAGGTTCAATTCCTTTAAAAGTGTGTTACCTAGTACAAAGATGTCTTTTATATAGCCTTGGTTAAGCTCAATTCCTCTTCCCAAAATATTATAGTTGCCATTTTCTACTTTCTCCAAATGTGTTTTTTCTATCATCGTTAATGATGAGAACAGATCATCAAAGGAATGCTGGCAGAAAATAAAATAGCTGACATGTCCATCTCCTTTTACCCAGAGATTCTACTACTAAGACTCAAGATTGTCATTTATTTAAAAAAAGGTTCAATATAAACAAAAATATTTCTAGCAGTACTTTTCAAGGTAGCAAAGACGTAGAAATAGAACAATACCCATTGATTGGGAAAGGCTAAACAAATTGTGTTACATGAATGAAATGGAATAATACTGTGCTTTAAAAAATGATGAATATCATGAATGCTGAGAAAAATAGAAAGTATGACATGAACAGATACAGAGTGAGAAGAGCAGAACCATGAAAATGAAATATATACTCTAATCCAAAAATGGATAATATGAAATTAGGTTGGGAGTGATAATACATGTATAACCCAATAGAATTGCCTGTCAGTTCTGGGATGGGGAAGGGAAGGGTAGAGGGGAAGGAGAGAACATGGGTCATATAATCAAGAAAAAACCTTTTTTAAATAAATTTTAAAAAATTTTAAAGGTAAAATATACAAACATTAAGGGCAGCTAGGTGGCATAGTGGATAGAGCATGGGGCTTGGAATCAGGACTCAATTTCATGAGTTCAAATCTGTTCTCAGGCACTTACTAGCTAGATCCTGGAGGTGTTGCTTAATCCTGTTTGCTTCAGTTCCTAATCTGTAAAATGAACTTGAGAAGGAAATGGCAAACTATTGCAATATCTTTGTAAAGAAAAACCAGAATGGTGTCATGAAGTGTCAGACACAATGAACATCAACAACAAAATGTAAATAGAAAGAACAATCACAAAGCAATAAGAAATGAATGCTGTAATATTAAAAATGATGAATGTGAGCCTCCCCAAAGAGATAAGATATTTCTTTGTAGACACAGGGGGTTCATAGGCATTGAACATGGCATATATTGTCGGAATTTTTAAAATGTACTTATCAATTTTGCTGAGTTTTTATCTTCTTCCTTTAAAAAAAACTCCTCCTTATAAGGATGGCTCTATGGAAAATGAAAGGGAGAAGGGAAAATGTAAAAAAAAAAATCAATAAAATTTATTTAAAAAAGAAATAGTGGTGTAACTGTTTAATTTCATGTCTATAGCTTCATTTCTAAAAATGACAGAATTCTGCAGTCTGAGCATCTTCATCTATATTTGGTTCTGATTGATTAAAATTGCCATCACCAGGAAGAATGTTTTTTAATCTATAAATTGAAGAGGATGAAGTAGTTTCATTCATTCCCCAAACTTACTTATCTACTCTGTGCTTTGTTCTAGACACAGGGGAAGATAAAGATGATGTGGTCTTTGCCTACTAAGGATCCTAGTAGCACAAAAATTCAATTAATCTATTATTCAATGATTCTAGGAATGGATTGTCAGGCAGTCTCATCAGATTGGAACTCTTCTCCCCTGAGGGAACAGGGTGGATGCATAGATAAAAACAACTAGAATGACTGCAGAATCTAAAGGTGTAACCATTCAGCATTGAAAGAAGTTTATGAATCCCAGTATGCATCCTTAACTAGCCTACTTTTGGTACCTATATTCAAAGGTGTTGAATGGCTGCTTACTCTAGATTGGTGCATTTGGAAAAGGGGCCAGCTCCTTTTGTTTATTTCTGAGTAAAAAAACCAGCTTAATCTCCAACTGTCAGGAGTTACTAGGGCAGTCTAAAGTCCTGGCAGAGTGGACCTGCCTTCCTTTGGAGCACATGTGGAA
The DNA here is from genome assembly GCF_027887165.1 of Monodelphis domestica. Classification (NCBI taxonomy): domain Eukaryota; kingdom Metazoa; phylum Chordata; class Mammalia; order Didelphimorphia; family Didelphidae; genus Monodelphis; species Monodelphis domestica. Next base: position 264,347,586 of record NC_077229.1, read on the forward strand.
CCTCAGGCTGTGACATGAACTCAATCAGGACAAAATGGACCCAGGTGGCTATATCACTGTCTGGCACATCCTCTCCACAACCTTTGCTTTATTATCAATACAGCATACCTCAGGAAGTTCCCTGTGAGTATGAACTGCCTCTCTGTTCCTTAAATCCAGAAGTGGAGACTGTTAGAACTAACATATAAAATTGATTCTGGCATCCAAAGTACACTGGGCAGTCCCAGATTTCCCCCCTTCAGCAATTCCTGTCTATTCTCCCTATCCTCTTATCTCCAGTGACATTCACCTGTCCTAAGCACCAGTCAGCTAAAAAAACAGCCCTCAGGCATGTGCAAGAAACACATCCCAGACCATGAGATCAGAATCCCATGGCCAAATAGCTTTCCTCCTATGTTGGCATCACTTCTCAGATGGCTGCTCCAGTGGGGTTGGAAGTCAGGAATGGGAGCAAAGAAAGCAAAAGAAAGCAAATCAGCCTGCCCCTAGCTCAGGAAGGCCATTAGCTTCATCTTCTCTAGGTTTTGAACCAAAAGACAGAAATCCCGGCCAATACTCTGGGCTTTCCTCACTTGCAAACTTCATATTCTGTGAGGTTTATGGTGCCCTTTTGAAGAACAAGCTGCCTCTCATTAACGAGAATCTGAAGGCCAGAATACTCAACTTTCAGAGCTAAAAAGCTATCTCCAAAACAAATCCATAAAGGTCATAGTAAAAAGGTGCATATTTACTTAACATTTCTGAATGAGGGCCTTTTCATTTGTTTGTTTGTTTGTTTGTTTTTTTACCAGATATTGCTGTTTTCTTCCCCAATTAGGACATTACTGTATGAGCAAGTGAAATTTGTATTGATTACTTAATTATTAAAAAAACTAACTTCTGAGTATTCTCAAGCTCTAGGGAATCGATTTTCTTATAGATTCACCTAACATATAGTTCATCAACTGTTTTGAAACTCTCATGCACTTTGCCAAGGTAGATTATTATGGCAACCATTTTGACTTTTAGTTGTAATATCTTAGTTCTATGATTTCTCTGGTGGAGGAATTTCCTGGGTGTGACAATTCTCTGGAGTCTCAAAATTATAGCAACTGGTCTGAAATTTATAGTTTTGGTCAGCAAATGCCATTTATTAAGTGCTTACTTAACGTGTTTCAGGCATGATTAGAAGTGCTGGAAATACAAAGAGAGACAAAAAATTGTCTCTGCTCTTAAGGAACTCACATTTTATTGGAGGAGACTACATGTAAATAATAATTATTTATATATTTTGTATATGTGTTATTGTTATATATTATATATTTTATAATGTAAATTATTATATATCTATATAATGTATAGATATAAAATATCATATACATTAAACTTGGAGTAGTCTCAGAGGAAACAAAGACTAAGGAAGGCTTCTTCCAGAATCTAGGACTTCAGCTGAAATTTGAAGGAAGATAGGGGAGTGTGAGGTGGAAAGGAGGAAGCATGAGATCATCAGATGAAAATGACTAGAGATGGAGTGGCATATTTGAGAAACAACAAGCCAATGTCAATGAACTGAAAAGCATGTGGAGAAGAATAAAGTGTGTGAAGACTGGAAAGGTCAATAGGGGCTACATTATGAGCGTCTTTCAAGACCAAGCAGAGAATTTTATATTTTATAATGGAGGCAATAAGTGGAATGAATATGTTCCACATCACAGGAAGCATTAAAGCAAAGTGAGATGACCACTTGTTGGAGATTCATGCTTTAGGCATGGCGTGGCAAGTCAGGAATGACCAGGCCAGTCTTCTTCTAGTTTAAGTTCTAGATTAGAATGAAATGATATACTGAGTAAAAGAGTGAACAGCAGAAGGATTACTTTGCTACAGCATAGGAATAGTATTCAGTAAAGACATGTATCAGGGACACAGTCTTAATTCAGTTGAGTTAAATACTTCTTCCTTTGAATTACACATGGTGACCCATCAGTTTAGTATCAGGGAAGAGCTAGAGCCATGATTGGTTTTCTGTATTCTGAGAACCAGGAGCATTTAATTTAGTACACTGAGCTAATTAAATCTTGAGGATGGTTTCAATGTCTTTTGAGGAAAAAACAAAAAACAAAACAACTGTCAGAGGACATGACATAGGACTCTAGTAAATATTCTTCCCAACTCACATGAATATAGATGAATTCCACCATTCTTTTCAATTTTAAGAACCTATTTAATCTAAGTGGGGTGAGAGAAAGTGCTAGAGCTATTAAGAAGTTAATAACATAGGGAGTAACTTCCAGGATCTTCATACATATAAATACATATAGAAAGCTTTTTATTGGAAAATGGGTATATAAGTATAAATCTGGAGTCCCATTTTCCTTACCCCCTTTTCAATAAAATATAAGCTCCTTGCAGGCAGAAATAGTTTTATTTTTATTCTTGTGTCTCTAGTATCTTGAGCATTGTTTAGTATGCAGCAGGCACTTAATACATGCTTATGGATTGGTTGGTTAGTTGATTAATGTACTCCATCTTCCAAGTATGACTGGTCCAGTTACATTTAGCATGAGCAGCCCTAGTGTTAGTAAAAATTACCAGATCAGGATACCTAGAACCACCCTCTTCCCCACCCCTCAAGCCCCTGTTGGGGGTTGGAATAATTAAAATGAATAGAATCTTAGAATCCAAGAGTCTAGTGAGAAGGACTTATTGACCTCTCATGGCCATCAGAGAGCTAAATTTAGAGTCAGAGGCTACAGGGATTCAAATACCACTGCTGGGAATTAAGACTTTTGTAGTCTCAGGCAAGTCATTTTATACTCTGGGTCCTGGTTTCCATACAGAATCTGCTTTTCCTATCCTATCCTCATCTTAAAGATCAAGGTGATCTTCAAAGGGAAGGTGGAAAATAAGGCAGCTTTCCAAAGATATTACCTTGAAATCCACTGTTGGGTCATCACCCAATCAGGTCCTAGAACTCTTGGTGGGAACTGCCTTTGAAATTCTGCGCTAGTGTCCTTTAAGTGTCCTTGAGCATACACTACTTCGAGTTGTATTACTTTAAGATGTCCCATAACAGCTGCCTAGATATATTGCTGCCATCCATCTCGCCATAAGTCTAGTAGACTGGCTATTTCATTTCTTACAACTAATCAGCTTGTATAGCTTGTCCTTGGCAAGATTATTTTTTCCAGTGGATCCACTGGGGTTGCATTCAGGAGTCAGGAAACTTCCCCCAAGATGCAGAGGCTCTGTCTATAGGAGGTACATTACCTGAACCATATTTTGGGCAGGTCTCTTTTTCTTCCTTTTCAGTATTTTCCTGCCTCTTGCCCATTATCCAAAAATATATTACTGACAGCCATAGTACCATTATAAGTTCCAACCCAGGAAGAAAGTCCAAGTACATATTTCATAAGAGGAAACACACAAGCAGCTGTCACATCATAGACATGGCTACTGAGATTCCTAGGCAACCATGTACCAATCCTTAAAATGGCCCCAGAAATCTGCAGCTGGAACTATTGTGGTAAAGGCTGGCATCTGCCCACCAAGCTTTACTAGGCAGGATCAGACAGGAGTAGAGGTACAAAAACCCATATTAATTTATCTTTCTGATTGAGGACAGGCATTATGCCCACTTGGACAAAAAATAAACAGGCTTGAGTATGGAAATACCATGCTCACCGTTACTGGTTCAGTTCTGGTACTTCTGATTGAAGATGGATCACTACCTACCAATTTGATGGTTTATAGGCAGCCAGTCAGGGTGACTGACATTCCAGGTGCCTAAATTCTAGTATGACACTCCTCCCTTTTTAGTTATTTTTCCCCTACATATAAGGAGTAGCATCAGCTTCAGGCAGGGGGAGCAGAGAGGGAGTAACTCCAGCAAGAGGTGATACTTAAGGTGAGAAAAGGACCCAAAGAAAGTGGTGACACTATTCTCTTCTGGTGAAATTCTGCTGAATTGACTGATTATCCTCTGAAATTGGATAAAAATGAAATGGCCAAAAGCAGCCAGAGGTTCCCATCATCAGCCAATACCTGGGAAAATATCAACATTTCCATTTAATAGTATAAATAGCTAATATTTATAGTGTCGACTATGTTCCAGGGGGCATAAGGGGTATTCAGGAAAGACTGGCACTTCTGGTGTGAGGACTTGTCAAGCTCTTTTCAGGGCTGTTTCTTGTCACCCAACCCTCAGCTATGGCTTCAAGAAACTGTAGCATGTTCTGCAGCCACAGACCAGCAAAACCATCTAGGAAGATAGAATAAATCAGGGAGAGGGTAAGCTATAGTCCTGAAACCCATTGGTGAGTTAGAGGGATGTCTATTCCAAAGGTGATATTCAAGTTGATTTCCCACCTGCAGGATGGGTGTGTGAGAACAATTTATTCCAAAGGCCATGAAGGCAGTGGAAACAGGAACTGTAAGAGCTTAGAGCTTGGTTAGACATCAAAGAAGCAAGGTTACCCACTGCATCCTGGACCATCCCTAGTCATTCTGACTTTTGTCTTGCCACTGAATTTCAATGACTTTGGAAGATAGAGTGAGGCTGATGATTGTGTACAACTCTGCCTCACTTAAATCCAATTCATGTCAAGACAACATCCCAAGATGTCACTGGTCCTTGAAAATAAAGGACAAAGAACACATATGTGTTTGTGATAAGCACTTTGCTAAGTGTTCTAAGCACTGTGCTAAATACTTTATAATTATTATCTTATTTGATCCTCACAGCATCCCTGGAAGACAGTTGCTATTATTATCTCTATTTTACAGGTGAAGAAACTGAGGCAGACAGAGTTTAAGTGACTTACACAGGGTCACCTAGCTAGTATGTGGCTGAGGCTGGCTTTGAACTCAGGTCTTCCTGACACCAGGCCTAGCACTCTATGCAGTGTCCCACCTAGCTACCCATTCCTTAAGACATATTGAGTTCCACATCCTGGGATGAGCTGAGATCCTGAATATACTTGGATCCCCATTCCATTCAGGATCTCAGAATTCCCGAGGAGTCCTGGTTTGAATGGGCAATCTTTAACCCAATCAAGCACAAGTAGCATTGGTGAAATTAGCAAACTTAAATTGTAAACATCTTAGGATTTCTGGATCTAGATAATTTTGGGAGGATTTCTAGGATGAGAGAGATGCCTTTCAGTGACACATAGTAGATTTTTATATTTTATGCATTTTGTCCAATTATTATGCATGTTGACATAAAGACTTGTTGAGTCTTTATGCTAAGCATAAAGGCTAAATGGAAGGAAGCTTCTTTGAATCTGTATAAAGCTGAAGCTATTATTTTAGAGTTATAGAACCAATGCTACATAGCCAGTTGAAAAGAAGGAGAAAGGGAACAGGTAGGTGGCTCAATGGATACAGAGCCAAGCCTGGAGATGAGAGGTCCTAGAATTAAATCTAGCCCTAGACACTCCTAGCTGTGTTTATCCTGAGCAAGTCACTTAACCTCAATTGCCCAGCCCTTACCACTGTTCTGCCTTGGAACCAATATTTAGTATCAATTCTAAGAGAAGGTAAGGGTTTTTAAAAAAGGAAAAAGGAGTTAGCTAGTGGATGGACCTCTGAATTAATTTTGATAGAAGAGATCCATAAATCTACTCACTCTTTAATGAAGTTTCAAGTTGTTATTCCTCCTTAAATAGACCAAGAGGTAAGAGACAAGTGGTTATAGAATCTTTTGGAGAACATTACTTGCTCCCCAGTAAGTTGCGCCCAAAGCACAGAGGTAAATGAATATGGATCTTCCCAGTGAATGACTATTTTGTGTTTTACCAAAATGCTCATCTCAGTTTTGTCAAATTACCCAAAATTTAACCATTTGAAATACACAGATTCATACAGTGTCCTTGTCAGTTTATTCTATATCCCAGAGATTTAAAAAATCATATAGAATCATAGAATGTGTGCTGCCTGGAGACCTCCTTGCTTACAGAACTAAATTTTACTGTAAAGATGTACTTGCTTTATGAGTGTCAATTTCCTCATCTATTGGATGGAGATAATAAAATTTATATTACTAAAATTTTGCAAGGAAAATGTTGTTGACATTAAAGTACTGTGTAAATGTTCTTTTAGGAGACTTCAGAAACTATCTAGTTCAATCAATACTGAACAGGTATCTGCTGTACAGTATTCCTGACAAATGGTCACTCAGCCATTCCCACTGTTTCCTGAGGCTATCCTTTGCTTCTCTTGGTAGTTCTAATTACTAAGAGGGTTTTCCTCACATTGAACTGAAAATCTACCACTCTACAGTTTACATTCATTTGTTTTAGTTCTGCTCTTTGGGTCCAATGAGTCTAGAAGAACAGCCCATGAAATACTAGAAGAAATTTCAATTTCTAAATTGCCTTTTAATGACACAATCCTAAAGCTTCAAGATCAGAATGGAATATAATACCACAGATATGGCCTGTCTAGAGCCAAATACTGACAGGAAGAAGAAAGGAAGAGGGAAGGAGACTATAACCTCTCTAGTCCTGGATACCATAATCCCTTAAAAATTGGTTAACATCACATTTTTTTTTGTCTGTGATAATACACTGCAGTTATTCATTCATTTCAGTCATTACTGACACTTTATGATCCCATTTGGGGATTTCTTGGCACAGATATTGGAGGGGTTTGCTATTTTCCTCTCCAGCTCATTACAGATGAGGAATTGAGGCAAAAAGGGTTAAATGATTTGCCCAGAGTCACACAGCTCAAAGTGTCTGAGGATGTATTTAACATCAGGCCTTCCTGACTCCAAGTCCAGTGCTCTATCCCCTGGTCCACCAAGCTATCTTACCACATGGTTGAATCATTGAATTTGCAGCCCACTTAGGCATTGAGATATTTTTAGACTATTTTCAAGCAACAACTCTCTCATGCTCTATTTATGAAGTTGATTTTTTGAGCCTAATTTCCTTATTATATTTATCTTTATTTCATTTTACTTGATGCAGGTGGGGGTGGGTGGATCTACTTAAGAGGAACTAGAGTTCAGGCTTCCATTTTTATTTTAGAATGTTTTACTTGGTGCTGGGTGTTTTTGCCTTCTCTTCTTGCTGTGGTTTTAATCACTTTGTATTAGTCACATTTCTACTTGCTCTATGCATATGTAGGTAGAAGAGTTAAATTGAAAATATCCATTCTGCCACATATCCATCTTGCCACATATCCAAAATATCCATCTTGCCAATCACATGACCTGTCCATTTCTTCTTGAGATGTATCAGTCTCTTTACTTCATAAGTTCCTTTTTCTTCCAACCCATGTTCTTCTAGCCTCAAATAAGCTACTGTCTTTAAGGTTATCCTCTCCTAACAATATCTAATCCCCTTTTCTCTAACTAACTGTAGTCTCCTTGCCATCAGTATTGCATTCACCCATGTTAAACATGTCTTCCTTTTTGGAATTCTTTCTTCTTTTTGCTTTAATGGTGCCTCTTCTGCCTTCTTTCCTCTAATTATGAGCATTCTTGAAGGCTCTGTATTTGTCTCTGTGCTCATAGCCTTGTGTATTGCTTCCCTAAGTCAAATGAAGAAATATGCTTTTTTAAAATTCAAAGATGTTTTATTTCCCCAATTATGTCATAAAATTTTTAATATACATTATCCAAAAGAATAAGATCCAAACTGTCTCCTTCCTTCCTCTCCCTCTCCCATCCTAGAGATGGTGAGCAATTTTATCTGGGCCATACATGTATTATCATGCAAAACATGCTTCCATATTTGTCATTGTTGTAAGAGCACCCCGATACAAAACCAAAATCCCCAAATAAAAATCAGTGAATACACTGATGTGAAAGAGTATACTTTGATCCACATCCCTCCAACTCCAACACTTTCAAGTCAAGAAACATTAAATAAGTGTCAGCTATGTGTTGACAGCTGTGCTTGGTGTTGGGGATACAAAAATAGAGGTAAAAACAAATAACCCAAACCAAACCCTACTCTCAAGGAACTCTCAGAAATCTGGAAAAGGTAACATACAAACAACTAGATATAAAAAATGATTTACACAAGATAAATTGGAGATAATCTTGAAGGTTAGACACTAACTTTAAAGGGGATCAGGAAAAAAGCTTTTTTTTTTTTTTTTGCAGAAGGTAGAAATTTAGGTGGAATGTGAAGGAAGCCAGGGAAGCCCAGGAAGGAGAAGGAAAGAATTCCAGGCATATGGGAACAGTTAGGGATAATGCCCAGAGTCAAGATGTAACTTCTCGGCCCGCGAGAAGTCACAAGGTAGAAAGATAGAAAAAGGATAGAAGTTTTGGATTCCGTGAAGGGCGTGATGGAGCCGAGTTCGAGATGTCAGAAATGAGTTAGAGATCAGGTCTTATTAATTATCATGGAGCTGCAGCCATACTCTGATCAGTGGACTTCTCAGAAAGGCTAATTCCCATCCAAAGATTCCAATTTAACACTTCACCGGTCAGAGGATGATATAGCTTAGCTAGGAGAATGAACAGAGAGTAGTAGGAAGAATTAGAGAGTGCTAGGTATTAGTATTGGAAAGGAAAGAGACACCTGGCCAAAGGCCAGGTTCCAGGTGAGAGATAGAGAGGAGAGAGAAAGAGAAGAGATAGGGTTAAGCAATCCTGTGAGGTCTTGGAGAGATGGAGATGGCTGCTAGCTCCCTTTTTAATCTCTTTGACATGCAAATTTACCCAATACATATTGATGTATTACATAGTGTATTGCCATTGGATAATTGCAAATTATGACAAGGTGAAGGTGGGGTTTTATCCCAGGTGGGTAAGACAAAGGGAAGCAAGATTTCACGCTCTAACCTTAGCCATGCTGGGAATAGAGTTCATTGCCATGTGCAGAATGGCCATGTGCCCACATACAATCCTTGCCTCTTAAGTATACATATGGGCTAGACTGCTACACAAGAGATGGAAATGTTGTGTCATGTTAGAGGAATATCAAGATAAGCAAATTCATAATGTCTGGCCCCTTTATCGATCCACTTTTTGATGATTATCCTTCTAAAGAATCAGGAGCTTCTAAAGCATCAGGGGTTCAGTGTTACTATTTGGATTTCCTGTGATCCACACACATCCCATTCTCCAGTCAAATGTCTCTGCTTCTTCCTTTGGACAAAAACTTCCTGCCTGAGAAGATTATCCTAGAGTACCATATAACTCTGAGACTCTACGTAATCATCTTGAAATGACTGTACAATCTTAACCTCTCCAGTTACACTGTCCGAAAATAGTTCTTCTTTCTTTGCTAAATTGAATTGATCAGAATTAGTTGGTAGGTCCACTGGGTAGTGATCACTGACCACTTACTTTTGTGTGGCATCCAACCACATTATTTATGATAAATGAATATTAATTATCATGAGAATATATATAAGTAAAGGGTTCCAACCCTGAACACAATGAGACTAGGAAAAAAATGAGCTACAATATCCAACAGTCTGCCCAAGATTTTCTATGAGTATTAATTAAGAATTGGAAACCAACTCAGGTCTAGAAATGCCTAGGATGATTTAATTGTACTATATTTTGTTTTGTTTTATTTTGCTTGCCTTTTTTAACCGAAAAAAAAAATAACCTGAACACAAAGAACCATAAAGGAAAACCATTCGAAACAACTGCTGAAAAACATACAGCTGTTATTTCCTTAGCAGAGCTTTATTACTCAGCAGAATCCTCTAGAAACAGACAAAAGCAAAACTGGTAATGGGGAGTAGGATGACGGGTTTGGCCAGTAAATTTGAAACAAGAATTGTACAGTTTTATTGCTTCAGTTCTTTAAAACTCAGGGAAATTGGACAGTATGCTCCATTTCCTAGAAATATTTTTTTTAATATCTTCCTGATGCATTCCAATAGGGCTGGAGGGAAAAGCTATGTATGGGCGCCATTGTACTACAGCAGAATTGCCTAATGAAAGAGAAAAGAGAAACCATTCTTTCTGTCTTGGTCTGTTTCTCTCATGCCTGTGTGCTCCTTTTGGTATTTCACAGATTTAGATTCATTACAACTTTTTGAACTTAGGTCTCCCAGAACTCACTCTGTGGCCATCAGTTATGTTCCTTTGGCAACATGATGTTTTGGTTTTGTGTTTCAGGGCAGCAGATGATTTCTAATCTTTGCTTCAAGCACCTCTAGAAGTATGGGCTACACAGGATCATAGAATTAGAGATGGGAAGTACCATAAAGGTCAATCTAAACCAACTCTTCATTGTACAAACAAGCGAATTGAGTGCTTTGTCCACAAAGGTAGAATATAAAAGAGGCACGCTTTGAACCCTGGTCTTCTGGCTCCAAATTTAGCATTCTTTTTACTTACACTATAATGTATTCCCCATTCAACTTGTATTCATTTGGAAGGAGAATTAACAAATCATCCTTTCATGAATTAAACGCTCCCTATAGTCCCTTTGAAGGGACAATTAAGTTCAATAAAATTCCTTGTTCAGGAAGATGATCATTTTCCCTAGTGGTGTGAAATTATTAATATGTAGCTTTCAAAAAGGCTTGAGAAGCTGAAAGAATTTGTCTCAAAAAATTGAATTATATATCTTATTTTTCCTGAGGTCACACCTGCATCATCTATGGTTTGTTAAATGAGCCATGTGACCAAAGCCTGGTTTTGTGCAAGTTCCTCAAACAAATTTTGCCTGTGTTTGATGGTTTGGGATCCATGTTAACAAGAAGTAGTTTTTGATAATGCTGAAAGACTTCTTTGACTTGTTGATGCACACTCAGTAAAACTTGTTCTTGGAGAAACATAAAGCAGAGATGGACAGGAGCAGCATGTAGGAAAGACCTCAGCACAAATAGAATATTCTCTCTGCTTTCCTCTAACACGATCACTTCCCATAGGTGAACTCACAGATTCCTATCAAGAAGTATCACCATTTACTAAAAAGACTATCCCAGAGAAGCCACCTGAACAAATACCTCCTTTCAGAGGTGTGTTGGAGCCAGCTCAAATAGGCTAAGGAGAGCTGATTGTTAAATTCTTAATATAAGGATTTATACCTCCAAAATCAGCAAATGCTACATATCAGGGCTTGATGTATTATTTAAATGATTGTCTAGACTTAAAGAAATAATGAAGAAAATGGTCATACTGCAGGATGAAAGTTATGGCATTTCAGCAAGCAGATTGTTAAACATTCTTGGGTTTAAGATTTGTCCACCACCACTAAATATAGAGGAACAAGAATAGTTTTAAAGTCAGAAGGCCTGGTTTTTCCTTCTGATACCAACCTTCATTAGCAATTAAACACAGAGCAAGTCCCTGATTTTTTACTTCTTCATCCGTAAAATAGAGACAATCCTATTTTAAAACTTAACCTCACTCACTTGTTGTTTAAGAAGTGCTATGTTAATGAAAGCTGGTATTAATTTAATCAGTGTTCAGCTTATTTTTTCTCCTGTATCCTTCTGTGAAATCATGCTCACCAAAGGTATTAGCTTTGTATCATAGAATTGATAATTAGTTTATGATAATATGAAATGAGGGCATGCATGCTGGATTCTTTTGGTACACACTGGGAAAGACCATGATGGCAGAGAAAAACAGGGCTCTCATTGCACCTTAGTAACCACAGAGGGTATGGGGGCAAAGAGCCCAAAAAGTGTAGAGAAGTATAGAGATGAGCAGTGAAAGAGATGCAGAGGCAGATTGCATGGGGATGGATAGAATGTTGAAGGAAGGCAAGCAGTATGAGAGAGAATGGGGAAGGGGAGAGGCAGAAAGAATCGCTCATGTAACCATAGATTACAGTTAAGCACACTAGACAGCATGGACTCAATGGAGATGGAAGAGTCTTGGGGGTTAGAAGTGGGGGGAGACTTCCAGTCAAGATGGCGGCTTAGAGAAAGCTAAAGTTCAGATCTCCGGAAAACCCTTCCCGAGTGATCTCAAACTATAAGCTCCTAAGGCACCGAAATTCAAAATGATCAACAGCACAGACCCTGGGAACCCTCCTCCTGGACCTGGACCTGGATCAAAAGGTATGGCCCCCCTCAAAAGCCAGAACCCAAGATCACTCGGACTTAAGGGGTAGGAGCGCAGAGTCCAAGGCTCTGGGAAGCCGCGGCCCCTACCCCTGCAGAGAGCAGGGTCGTCTGAAACAACAGCAACCCTCAGGGCGGGCAAGACAGCCTCAACAGCTGGATCCTGCTATCCAAGTCTCAGTGAAAGTAACTGCCCTCAGGGCTCCAGGAAGCCGCAGCCCCTCCCCCACAGAGAACAGGGTCCTCTGAAACAACAGCAACCCTCAGGGCCAACAAAACAGCCTCACGGCCAGCTATTCTGAAGGCAACTTCCAGAAAGCAACCCGACCCAGTCCAGTCGAGGGGGCACCTTAGCAGCAGGGAAACAGAGAGAGTCAGGGGAGAGTGTGGCCCCCTGGTCCGACCCTTCCATTCCAGTTCCAGTGAAAGTCATTGCCTTAAGGCATACTCAGTTTAACCCAGGGAAAGCTCATAGAACCGACAATCTGCCCAGGACTAAAGCCTCTGAACACCAGACAGAGATAAGAAAAGCTAAACCTCCCCATTCATAGATGGCAAACTCCACAGAAGCACAGAAGCCCCAAAATCCCAAGAAAAATAAGAAGAAAGGGGAGACTTTGGACACATTCTAAGGAGACAAAATACAAAATACAGAGGAGATAGAAGACGATACACAAGAAAATGCTCTGAAACCTTCCAAAGGAAATGGAAACTCTCCACAAACCCATGAAGAATTTGAATCAGAAATGACCAAAAAGATGGAAGCCTTCTGGGAGGAAAAGTGGGAAATAATGCAAAAGAAATTCATGCATCTACAAAACCGGTGTGACCAAACTGAAAAGGAAAACCAGGCTTTAAAGGCCAGTATCAGGCAACTGGAAGACAACGATCGTGTAAAAGAGCAAGAACTAATAAAGCAAAGCCAAAATACCAAGAAATTAGAAGAGAGCATAAAATATCTCACCGACAAGGTGACAGATCTGGAAAATAGAGGGAGAAGAGATAATTTAAGAATAATTGGACTTCCAGAAAAGCCAGAAATAAACACCAAACTCGACATTGTGATACAAGATATAATCAATCCCAGAGATTCTAGAACAAGGGGGCAATACAGCCACTGACAGAGCTCACAGAACACCTTCTACACTAAACCCCCAAAAGACAACTCCCAGGAATGTAATTGCCAAATTCCAAAGCTATCAAACAAAAGAAAAAATCCTACAGGAAGCCAGAAAAAGACAATTTAGATATAAAGGAATGCCAATCAGGGTCACACAAGACCTTGCAAGTTCTACTCTGAATGATCGTAAGGCATGGAACGTGATCTTCAGAAAGGCAAGAGAGCTGGGTCTTCAACCAAGAATCTGCTACCCAGCAAAACTGCCTATATACTTCCAAGGGAAAGTATGGGCATTCAACAAAATAGAAGACTTCCAACTTTTTGCAAAGAAAAGACCAGAGCTCTGTGGAAAGTTTGATACCGAAAAACAAAGAGCAAGGAATACCTGAAAAGGTAAATATTAAGGAAAGGGGAAAGGAAAAAATGTTATTTTCTTCTTTTACTCAAACTCTCTTCTATAAGGACTACATTTATATCAATCTATGTATAGTAACATGTGGGGGAAATGTAATGTATAAATAGGGGGTAAAGAAAGACCAAATAGAATAATCTTTCTCACACAAAGATTCACATGGGAAGGGGAGGGGAAGAAAACTCCTATAAGAAGGAGAGGAAGACAGGGTTTTTCACTTAAACCTTAGTCTCAGGGAAATCAACTCTGAGAGGGAAAAACATTCAGATCCATTGGGATCTTGAATTCTATCTTACCCAACAAGGGTAGGGAGAAGGGAAAACCAAGGGGGGGAGGGGGAGAGGGAAAACAAAAAGGGAGGGAAAGAGAGGGGGGAGGGGGAGGGAACAAAAAGGGAGGGACTAAAAAGGGAAACATCAAGGGAGGGGACAAGGGGGACTGTTTCAAAGTAAATCACTGGACTAAAAGGTAGAGCCGAAGAAGAAAAGGTTAGAATTAGGGAAAGATATCAAAATGCCAGGGAGTCCACAAATGACAATCATAACTTTGAACGTGAATGGGATGAACTCACCCATAAAATGTAGATGAATAGCAGAATGGATTAGAATCCAAAACCCTACCATATGTTGTCTTCAAGAAACACACATGAGGCGGGTTGACACCCACAAGGTCAGAATCAAAGGATGGAGTAAGACCTTCTGGGCCTCAACTGACAGAAAGAAGGCAGGAGTGGTAATCATGATATCTGATAAAGCCAAAGCAAAAATAGACCTGATCAAAAGGGATAGGGAAGATAATTATATTTTGTTAAAAGGGACTTTAGACAATGAGGAAATATCATTAATCAACATGTATGCACCAAATAATATAGCACCCATATTTCTAATGGAGAAACTAGGAGAATTGAAGGAAGAAATAGACAGTAAAACCATATTAGTGGGAGACTTAAACCAACCATTATCAAATTTAGATAAATCAAATAAAAAAATAAATAAGAAAGAGGTAAAAGAAGTGAATGAAATCTTAGAAAAATTAGAATTAATAGACATATGGAGAAAAATAAATAGGGAAAAAAAAGGAATACACCTTCTTCTCAGCACCACATGGCACATTCACAAAGATTGACCATACATTAGGTCACAGAAACATAGCACACAAATGCAGAAAAGCAGAAATAATGAATGCAGCCTTCTCAGATCACAAGGCAATAAAAATAATGATTAGTAATGGTACATGGAAAACCAAATCTAAAACCAATTGGAAATTAAACATTATGATACTCCAAAGTCGTTTAGTTAAAGAAGAAATCATAGAAACAATTAATAATTTCATCGAGGAAAATGACAATGGTGAGACATCCTTTCAAACCTTTTGGGATGCAGCCAAAGCAGTAATCAGAGGCAAATTCATATCCCTGAATGCTTATATTAACAAACTAGGGAGAGCAGAGATCAATCAATTGGAAATGCAAATGAAAAAAATCGAAAGCGATCAAATTAAACCCCCCCAGCAGAAAACCAAACTAGAAATCCTAAAAATTAAGGGAGAAATTAATAAAATTGAAAGTGATAGAACTATTGATTTAATAAATAAGACAAGAAGCTGGTACTTTGAAAAAAACAAACAAAATAGACAAAGTACTGGTCAATCTGATTAAAAAAAGGAAGGAAGAAAAGCAAATTAACAGCATTAAAGATGAAAAGGGGGACAGCACCTCCGATGAAGAGGAAATTAAGGCAATCATTAGAAATTACTTTGCCCAATTATATGGCAATAAATACACCAATTTAGGGGATATGGATGAATATATACAAAAATACAAACTGCCTAGACTAACAGAAGAGGAAATAGAATTCTTAAATAATCCCATATAAGAAAATGAAATCCAACAAGCCATCAAAGAACTTCCTAAGAAAAAATCCCCAGGGCCTGATGGATTCACCAGTGAATTCTATCAAACATTCAGAGAACAGTTAATCCCAATACTATACAAACTATTTGACATAATAAGCAAAGAGGGAGTTCTACCAAACTCCTTTTACAACACAAACATGGTACTGATTCCAAAACCAGGCAGGTCAAAAACAGAAAGAAAACTATAGACCAATCTCCCTAATGAATATAGATGCAAAAATCTTAAATAGGATACTAGCAAAAAGACTCCAGCAAGTGATCAGAAGGATCATTCACCATGATCAAGTAAGATTTATACCAGGGATGCAGGGCTGGTTCAACATTAGGAAAACCATCCACATAATTGACCACATCAACAAGCAAACCAGCAAGAACCACATGATTATCTCAATAGACGCAGAAAAAGCATTTGATAAAATACAACACCCATTCCTATTAAAAACACTAGAAAGCATAGGAATAGAAGGGTCATTCCTAAAAATAATAAACAGTACTTATCTAAAACCATCAGCTAATATCATCTGCAATGGGGATAAACTAGATGCATTCCCAATAAGATCAGGAGTGAAACAAGGATGCCATTATCACCTCTATTATTTGACATTGTACTAGAAACACTAGCAGTAGCAATTAGAGAAGAAAAAGAAATTGAAGGCATCAAAATAGGCAAGGAGGAGACCAAGTTATCACTCTTTGCAGATGACATGATGGTCTACTTAAAGAATCCTAGAGATTCAACCAAAAAGCTAATTGAAATAATCAACTTTAGCAAAGTTGTAGGATACAAAATAAACCCACATAAATCATCAGTTTTTCTATATATCTCCAACACATCTCAGCAGCAAGAACTAGAAAGAGAAATCCCATTCAAAATCACCTTAGACAAAATAAAATACCTAGGAATCTACCTCCCGAGACAAACACAGGAACTATATGAATACAACTACAAAACACTCTCCACACAACTAAAACTAGACTTGAGCAATTGGAAAAACATTAACTGCTCATGGATAGGACGAGCCAATATAATAAAAATGACCATCCTACCCAAACTTATTTATCTATTTAGTGCCATACCCATTGAACTACCAAAATACTTCTTCACTGATTTAGAAAAAACCATAACAAAGTTCATTTGGAAGAACAAAAGATCAAGGATATCCAGGGAAATAATGAAAAAAACCACATATGATGGGGGCCTTGCAGTCCCTGACCTAAAACTATATTACAAAGCAGCAGTCATCAAAACAATTTGGTACTGGCTAAGAAACAGAAAGGAAGATCAGTGGAATAGACTGGGGGAAAGCGACCTCAGCAAGACAGTATACGATAAACCCAAAGATCCCAGCTTTTGGGGCAAAAATCCACTATTCGATAAAAACTGTTGGGAAAATTGGAAGACAGTGTGGGAGAGACTAGGAATAGATCAACACCTCACACCCTACACCAAGATAAATTCAAAATGGGTGAGTGACTTAAACATAAAGAAGGAAACCATAAGTAAATTGGGTCAACACAGAATAGTATACATGTCAGACCTTTGGGAGGGGAAAGACTTTAAAACCAAGCAAGACATAGAAAGAATCACAAAATGTAAAATAAATAATTTTGACTACATCAAATTAAAAAGCTTTTGCACAAACAAAACCAATGTAACTAAAATCAGAAGGGAAACAACAAACTGGGAAAAAATCTTCATAGAAACCTCTGACAAAGGTTTAATTACTCAAATTTATAAAGAGCTAAATCAACTATACAAAAAATCAAGCCATTCTCCAATTGATAAATGGGCAAGGGAAATGGATGGGCAGTTCTCAGATAAAGAAATCAAAACTATTAATAAGCACATGAAGAAGTATTCTAAATCTCTTATAATCAGAGGGATGTAAATCAAAACAACTCTGAGGTATCACCTCACACCTAGCAGATTGGCTAACATAACAGCAAAGGAAAGTAATGAATGCTGGAGGGGATGTGGCAAAGTAGGGACATTAATTCATTGCTGGTGGAGTTGTGAACTGATCCAACCATTCTGGAGGGCAATTTGGAACTATGCCCTAAGGGTGACAAAAGAATATCTACCCTTTGATCCAGTCATAGCACTGCTGGGTCTGTACCCCAAAGAGATAATGGACAAAAAGACTTGTACAAAAATATTCATAGCTGCCCTCTTTGTGGTGGCCAAAAACTGGAAAACGAGGGGATGCCCATCAATTGGGGAATGGCTGAGCAAATTGTGGTATATGTTGGTGATGGAATACTATTGTGCTAAAAGGAATAATAAAGTGGAGGAGTTCCATGGAGACTGGAACAACCTCCAGGAAGTGATGCAGAGCGAGAGGAGCAGAACCAGGAGAACATTGTACACAGAGACTAATCCACTGTGGTATAATCGAACATAATGGACTTCTCCATTAGTGGTGGAGTAATGTCCCGGAACAATTTGCAGGGATCTAGGAGAAAAAAACACTATTCATAAGCAAAGGATAAACTATGGGAGTGGAAACACCGAGAAAAAGCAACTGCCTGAATACAGCGGTTGAGGGGACATGACAGAGGATAGACTCTAAATGAACACTCTAATGCAAATATTATCAACATAGCAATGGTTTCAAATCAAGAAAACATGTAATTCCCAGTGGATTTACGCGTCGGCTATGGGGGGTGGGGGGGAGGAAAAGAAAATGATCTATGTCTTTAATGAATAATGCTTGGAAATGATCAAATAAAATATAAAAAAAAAAGAAGTGGGGCAGGAGTTCTAATTGAGTTCTAATTTTTAAAAGGTTTTTTGGAGGAGCAGTCTAAGTCTTATCTGTGCCACCTTAGGGTTAGTTCATTAACACATTCAAATTATTTCAAAATTGTTGGTAAAACTTTGAAGTTAAAATGCCCATTTCATCTCAAAATTATCAGCTCCATTTGGTAATCTACTGATCTTTACGTTGGAGATCTAGATGTTGTCTTGGATTTACATTTTATAGGAGCAAAAGACAAAACCTAGATGGCTTCTCTTGATTCAGCATATATTACCAGGATGTCAATTTTGGTTAATTTATTACATAATTTGTAAATTGTGCTTCTTTGATCTTTGGGACGCTTTGTATGTGACTCCTTGGTTCCCTTCTCTAATTTTATTTCCTGCTATTGTCCCTAAGTATATATATATATATAATTTTTATATTTATTTATATTATATTATATATTATAACATTTTATTTATTTATAGGTTTATATATATATGTATTTACTATACTGACTAGGAGTATGTGGTAGGGTGGGAAGTTAGGGGGACCCTAACAAGACACAATTTTAACACAGTCATGCAGAATGTCCTGGGCAAAGACCAAATAAAAAGAAGAATTTCCTATTGATAGCAGAGTTTTCAGATACTACAATTTGCAGATGGAAATGTGCTGATTACATGGAATTCTGGAACATTGCTGTACATGAGAAATTTATTAAGTCACAAGTGATATTCTTATTCATCCACACATCAAAACAAAATAATACAACACAAAGTACACGAAGAATACACATTGTTCAGACAATGTCATGCTTTTAGAATGGAAGCTTATTGAGTTAGTGCATTGGTACTTTCATCTTGGACAAGCACTATAGATAGACAATTAAATGGGTCAAAAATTCAACAGGAGATCATATAGGATCATATACAAGCAATTAAAAGATTATTTCGATAAACCTGAGCTTCTCAGTGTTTGAGATTTTTAAAAATAATCTTATTTTCCCTTTTTTACATGTAAAAACAATTATTTACCTTTTTAAAGAAGTTTTGAGTTCCACATTCCCTCCCTTCTTTTGACCTTCCCTCCCACTCCTTCCCTCCCCTTCCCCTTCTTGAGACAGTAACAATTTGATATAAATTTTATATCTGTAATCAAGCAAAACATTTTTCAATATCAGTCATTTTGTGAAGGAGATCTCAAATGAAAACAAAAAGGAAGAAGAAAGTAAGTGAATTACAATATGTTTCAGTATGGATTCAGACTCCATCAGTTCTTTTTCAGAGGCCATATGGAATTTTTTTATCACGAATCTCTAGAATTATCTTAGAACACTACATTGCTGAGAAGAACTACATCTTTCATATTTTTTCATCAAGCTATATTGCAATCACCATGTACATTCTTCTGGTTCTGCTCACTTTACTTTTCATCAGTTCATATAAATTTTTCCAGATTTTCCTGAAATCATCCTGCTTAGAAACACCAATGTAGCCCTGTTGATGTTATGTGGCTGGTATTCATAGAGCCTCAAAATTTCATAAAAATCCCAATTGTTGGTACAATGGAGAGAAATCTGATGGGCCTTTGTAGATAAGAGCATGTTACCAAAAAAAGTCTTGCATATGAGAAGGGTATAAAAGACAAAATTACAGAATTTTTAGTGCCAAGATAGTAATTGGAACCATGTTAAGTAGGTGCTTAAGAAATGCTCATTAACATTTTAGAGAGCAATTTATGACCATACCCAATGAGCTCTAAAACTGCATATCCTTTTGACTTTGCAATACCACTGTTAGGTCTATATCCAAAAGAGATATTTTTTTAAAAGTTGGGGAGAAGGACTAATTTGTACAAAAATATTGACTGCAGCTCTTTTTGATAGCAAAAAATTGGAAATTGAGAGGTTGTCCATCAATTAAATGGCTGAAGTTGTGGTGTATGATTATAATAGATTACTATTTTGATATAAGAAATGACAAGCAGGCTATTTCAGAAAACACTGGAAAGGCATACATGATGCAAAACGAAGTAAGCAAAACCAGAAGAATGTTGTACACTGTATTAACAATATTTTTTGATAAAGAACTATGAATGACCTAGATATTCTCAACAATACAGTGATCCAAGACAATCCCTAATACTCGTGATGAAAATTGCCATCAGTCTCCAAGAGAAAGAAGTGATGGAGTCTGAATGCAGATCAAAACATATATTTCTCTTTCTTTCTTCTTCCTCTTTTGTTTGAGATCTCTTTTGCAAAATGACTAATATGGGAAAATGTTTTTTATGATTGCATATATTAAATCTATATCAGTTTGCCTACCATCCCAGGGAGTGGAGAGAAACAGAAGCGACTTAGTGAGGAAGTGGGGAGAAAATTTGGAACTCAAAATTAAAGAAATTTATTGTGAAAAAAACGTTTTTAAATGTTATTAGGAAAAAAAAGAAATTGTGTAAAAAATAAATGCTTGTTAATTGACGGATATTCAGAGTTGGAAAGTTATGTAGACCAAATATTACCATAACAACCACTCTTTTATAATCTACTAAGCAGATCGGAACTGTTGTAAGAGTGAACCAGTTACTTCCAAGACTTCTCATTCCACTTTTGGATAGATCTAATTATTAGGAAGTTTCTCTTTCTTTGAATAGATCTTTGATCTCATAAATTTGCATGTCCTTTACACAGTATAGACTATCACTCATTTACAGCTTCTCATCCCATGCAACTCTTGTCCATGTCCTTCTGTAAATCCTTCATCAGAGGTCCATTCCATGTTCTGGCAGACTTTACCTTGATATCCTGACATTACACAGATTCTCATGTAACACATGGGTTGTCCGTCAGTTACCCTTGGTTCTTGTAGTGTGACTAGTTCACTTCCCTATACAGTCACATATCCTTGTGATGACATCTTTTATGCTGTCTTCAGCATAATTTTTTGCTAGTAATGTGTTGCATACCACTCATACCCATCATATGCCTCTTCCTTCCTGTTTGGGTTACTTTAATCCTTTAGAGACTGAAGAATCCAGTGAATCTAATGTTTAGCACAGTGCCTGGAATATAGTAGGCACTTAAATATTTATTTGTTGATTGACTGACTTGTAATCATATAACATTATTTGAAGAACACAAAAGTTTTTTTTCCATGGGTATCTTAATAGGGTATCAAAAACAAACAAACAAACAAACATTGTGCAATTTTCCAAGGTCAGAAATTCACTCTTCTCTTGCTTATTTCTATCTTTTCTGGGCCCAAATCATCATCCAACCATAGTGTTTTATCCAAGTTACACATACATGGACTCACTGCTTGCTGTATACCAGAGTTGGGCCAACAGGCATTCTTCATCTCCTCAATCATTTTTGAAATTAAATTTCTTGTTCATTATGTACTTAATAGTTATCAGTAATTATATATACTTCAAAATATAAAGAACCAAAAATGCAATTATATATGAAAATGCGACTGGTTATATATACAATTTAATTCATTTAAAGTGTATATTTAATTTAACAAGGTAGCAACAAAAGTGCTCTGCTTGTGTACTCTTCTAAACTTCATTTTGTTTTCCTCTGTGTATTTTAAATGTTTTATTGATGTTCTATTCTTTCCTTAAAATGTTTTTTCAGCTCTTGCAGTACCTAACCTCATTCCACTTACCCCAATAGAAGCTTTTCCTTTTTGAACAAACCAGAATCTTCAGATATGAAGGAATAAAAATAAGAAAAGAAAAGAAAATCAGTGAACTTTAGAGATTTAACTAAAAAACTAGCTGGACAATTAAAAACTACTGTGAAAATAAACCCAGAGGAATCATAAGTCTTTTGGATTTTATTCTCATCTCTGTAGGTTTTTATCATATGTCTTTCTCCTGTTTCTCTTCCTAATGGTAACTCCTCAGTCTCCTTTTCTGGATCATCATTCATATCACTCCCCTTTAAAGTGTGGTTATTTCTAAGATTGTATACCAAGTCCTCTTTGTTACTCCCTCTAAACCCCTTCTCTTCTCTAAACCTCATGAGCTCACATGGGTTTAATTATGTTCTTTGCAGATGATAGAGCTAGTCTTGCCAAGTCTCTTCTGTTTCTTATAACCTCATATTTGAGCTCTTCAGGAGCTTGTGGCCAATTTCCATTTTTTTTGGAAGGTTTACTTGTTTGTTATTTTCTGCTGTCTTCTCTTTAGTCTGGAGTTTTTCTGCATAAAACTTATCAAGGGTTAATGCTTTTTTTTTTTTTTTTTGTGGTTGTGGATTGTAGTTCTTGGGAGTTGGTGGCCATTTCTTTGTTATTTCCTGGTCAGAAGTCTGAGTAAGGAAGAGGCAATCTTTGTATTCAGCTCCAGAGAGTTTTTTGCTCTGAGGCTATTTTTCGAGTCTCCCATGATGTCTGTTGTGAGCTACCCCTCTCTGTCGGATCTCTGCGCCCTATCTCCACATTTCCTCAGCCTCCTGGCCCAGCCTCTTTTCTGAGTTTCAGTCCCATATCAACTACTGCCTACCAAAAATTTCAAACTGAATGTCATGGACACATCAAAACTTAATATGTGTCAAACTGAATTCATTATCTTTCACCAAAACTCTTCTTTCTTCCATGATTCAATATTTCTGGAGAAAACATCATTATCTTTATAATTCCCACATTGTACTTTGCCATTATCTTGGCCTTCTCAATCTTCCTCACTCCCCACATCCTTTCAGTTACCAAATTTTGATGTTTCTACATCCATTCAGTTACCAAATTTTGTTGTTTCTACAACATCTCTCACTCTAACCCTTTCTGTCTACTCATACAACTCTTAACTTACTTCAGTATCTCATCACCTCTCACTTAGATTATTGGGAAAACATTCTAATTGTTAGGCAGCCAGCATCTGCATTTGCACAATGAACCAGTTACTAAGGTAAAGGGGAAGAGTATACTGGGTTGTCCTTGGGAAATTCTTAGTTCATGTGATGACTCTAAGCTTCTTCCTGAAACAAACCCATCTTTTAAACATTCATATTCTAGTTGTGGTATTGTATGACTCAATGTCATAAATTCCATAGTCCTGGGATACAGAAAAAAGACAATTCTAAGATTTGCAAGAAAAATTTTATAACTTGAATCCTTTTTGCACGTTCTGGGAGTTTTCCATGGAAAGAAATTTGATTATTAACTCTTTGTAAATGAAGGAGTTATCTCTCTAATTCACTTTTAACATTAAAAAAATGAAACACATATTGGGTTTGTGTAAAGCAAACTACATCTGGAACATAGTCTGTGACTACTCATGTTATATAATCAACAACCCAAGTCAAATCAATAAGCATCTAAGTATCTTTTATGTTCCAGGAACTTGCTAAATTCTGAGAATACAGAGAAAAGTCAAGGAGAATCCCTTTAAGGTCTATAAAGCAATTTATATACAGTATCTCTTGATCATTCTCTAACCTTGAGTGATAGTTACTCTAGGTATTATTTTTCTCCTTCTTACAGAAGAGGAAGCTATTAAGTAATTTGACTGTGGTCACACAGCTTGGTAAGTGACAGAGGATTTGAAATATAGTCTCTCCTGACCACATCTAGTGCCATTTCCATAGCAAAGCATGCCTTCTCAGAGCTATATATACTGTAGCTCACTCTTACAGTCAGTTTTCACCCATTATCTGCCCTAGATTGGAACTAGAGTCATACATATCAAAACAGAAAACTCTGCAGCCTCTGTTACAAGGTTCCTGAGTCATCTACTCACTTCTTTCCAGACTGTCTACTTTTAAACTGTTAAAAAAAAACAAACAAACCAACTAGCACTACTGCAAGACTTCCAGTGGTGTGAATTCTCAAGGTATTTTTACATAGAAATCAACTCACAGGTTTTTTTTAGTCATCGCCCACAGAAGCAAAACCAATTTCAGTGTGATTCTGTAAACCAATATTTGTGTTAACATAGGTTAATAAGAAACAAGCAATGTAAGTCACCATTTCCCTTCCAAGTATCCAGGGGGGCTTACCTTTATTGCTGTCAGATTTGTTTTTATAAAGTGTCAAGATACATAGAGAAACAAAACCAAGACATTTTATAATTTGAGCTAAAATGATTGATACCCCATGAATACCAGTATTTCAGAATTGGAAGGGACCTCATGAGCCATTTGGTTCAATCCATATTTCAAAGGGTCTCAGATTCAGGAACCTAACTGATTGGGTCTACTTTAATTTATATTTATGTCATATAAATTATACACATAATTATACACATGTTTATGATATACATATACACATATATAACACACATAATTTAAATTTGTTACATAATTTCAACAGGGCTCTCACTGCAACAAGGCAATACTTTTATATCTCCCAAGGAATTTTACTATGACCTTCACCACAGCAAACATATTTATACCTTTTCAAACCTCTCATGGCACCCCTCCTCCTCCCTCTCAGCTGAGGACTTTGCTTCATACTTTATTTAAAAAATTGAAATCTTTACAAAGAATTCCTTCTTTTCCCTTGAGAAGCTTCTAAAAATTGGGGCCACTATTTCTTCTCTTCTCACTCTCTTCTAATTCCTCATTCAGCTGAAACTTCTTTCCTCAAAGTTACTAGTGATCTTTTTTTTTAAACTTTCACCTTCCATACACTGAGCCACCTAGCTGCCCTCTTTTTATTTATTTATTTTTTTTGAGGCCAACAAGATTAAGTGACTTGCCCAGAATCCCACAGATAGTATGTGACTGAGACTCCATTTGGACTCAGGTATTCCTGATTCCAAGCTCAACACGCAATGATCTCTTAAGTGCCAAATCTAATGACTTTTTCTCAGGCCTCATTTTTCCCAACCACTCAACAGTTTTGGATTTTGTCAAATACTCTCTTGCCCTGGATACTCTTTCTTTTCTAGGTTTTTTTGTTGTTGTTGTTGTTTGTAACCCTATTCTCTTCTACTTGTATGCCCACTCCTTTTTAATCTCCTTTGCAGGATCTTTCTCCAGGTCATGTCTACTAAGCAAGGATGTCCCCCAAGGATTCATCCTTGGCCTCTTTTTCTTCCTTTATACTAATTCTCTTGGTTGTCTCATTAGCATCCAAGGATTCAATTATCAGCTCTATGCAAATGATTCTGGCTATTTCTTGCACATGAATTCTATCTTCCCACTTCCTTCTTTTTTCAATGGCTCATTCCCTAAAGCTCTTCTTCAAATCTAGCCCTTGACTTCACTAGCTTCCCCCAAGATACAGCTTCAATCCCACCTTTGAAAGAGTCCTTAACCTCCTCATTCCCTGGATCTCTAGTGTCATCCCTCTGAGATCACTTCTCATTTACCCTGTACATCTCTTGTATGTATTTTTAGTTTATATGCTTTCTCCTCATTGTGATGTAACTTCCTTGAGGACAAGGATAGTGTTTTTGCCTTTATTTATATCACCAGCATTTAGCACAGTCTTTGCTACATAGTAAGCAGCTCCAAGAAGCTGTAGCATGTGCAGAAGTCATACTCCAGCAAAATCCTCTCAGCAAATGGTCTAAAACAGGCTGAGGGTAACCAACAGAACTCAAATCCATCCATGAGCTAAGGGGATATCTACTCTAAGCACCTGAAGGTTCTCCTTGGAATTAATGGGGTGGCATTTGAGAACAATTTGCCATGAAGGCAACTGAAGTAGCTATTGTGGGTACTTAGAGCTTCTTCAGACAATGAAGAGGCCAAGGTCACTCACTATATGCCTCCCCATCACCAGTCATCTTGACTTTTATCTGGCCACTGGACTTGGATGACTCTGGAAGATAGAGTGAGGCTGATGGTTTTGTGAAACTCTGCCTCACTTATCCAATTCATGAACAAGTCAAGAAATTCCCCCATAGCTGGACACTGTGATGTCATTGGTCCTCTATGAACATTATAATCAAGAGAAATGGCCAAAAGCAGAGGAAAATCTGAGATTTAAAGACGATGGACCCAGGAGAGGCAAATGGAACATTCTGGAAGCCAGCAGGGGAAGGGAGAATTGAGAATTCTTTGGAAGATTCAAAAGCAGAAACTGTTGGCCAGAGCTGGTTCTGGTCACTCTCTTACCAAAGACTCTAAAAAGAGCTGGGGAGGAGAGTTGCTCTTCTAATACCCTTTCTACCTACCGGAGCTGAAGAAAGCTCTTGCCCTATTAAAGACACCTGTTGGTTTAAGAACTATCTTTCCTTTAGGGGAAAGTCAAGCCATTTTTCTAAAGAGACTTTTTGACCAAAGACTTCAATATGCTAGGGAAAAGATATTAGGGACCTCCCATCTCTTCCCTCTAGCCCCTCTCTCCCTATCTTTCTTTTCCAAGAAATAAATTAGATATTTTAGCTTACAGAAGATTGTCTCTAAGATGTGTAATGGGAGGGAGGATTTCAAAGTCAAAGAAGAAAATTAGGAGGGGTTGACTCACCTTCTGGTCAGGTCAGGACTCCATTAAAGTTGTCCAGCCTAGTGGAAGAAGAAGAAGAAAGGTGCTACCCAGAAATCAGTTCCCAATAGCAACTCACAGATGCCATATTAGGGCCATATTAGGGTCAACACACACACACACACACACACACACACACACACACACACACACACACATACACCCATGGTATTTTCCTTTAAGCAGGATGAGTCAGTTAAATACTTTCTAGGATCACAAATTAAGAGGGAGCAGTGCTCCAAATCTCCCTTTCCATTCATATATTACCTCTTTAATGGAAAACAATGTCAGTTCAATCCAATAAGTATTCATTGAACAACTCCTATGTATCTAATAATCATAATAGTTGGCACATATATCACTGTACATTTTGCAAAATATTTTTACATTTATTGTGTTTGATTTTTACAACAACCCCAGTCACTACTTATGTTAGTAGGAGTAATTAATTCCTGTTTAAACAGATATCTCAAATGCCTTAGTGAAATTTTATACTATTTTAAGTCTATTTTTACACTAAATCTTTTGGGACATTCTGTATGGAACTTTTGAACAACTCTGTGAGCCATTTTGCATAGGAGGAAACTAAGGATCAGAAAAGTCATTTAATTTGCCATTGATTGCATTAATAAATTTATAAAATAAATTAATAAAGGTGACTTTCTGCTTAAATAGGATAGAGACAGGAATAGGAACTATACCTGGGATAGTTAGTAGTGGGGAAGGAGCCAGGTTTAGAGTCAGGAGGACCGTTCCTTAGAGTCAGGACACACTTTCCAGCTGTGTGACCCCGTGTAGGTCCCTTAATCCCAATTGCTTATTCCTTGTTGCTCTTCTGTCTTAGAAGTAATACTAAGACCCAAGGTAACGGTTTAAAAACAAAAGGAACTGGACATGCAAGTACCCATCAAATGGTACAATGGAACAAATTAGAATGTAAACTTGTCACTAGCAAGAACTGTCTTGCATTTGCCTTTCTGTCTCCTTAATGCTTTTCTTGGAATGGAACATAGTAGGCAAGTTTAAAAGCTTATTGATTATTTATTGCGTAGGATAACAGAAAATGGAAAAGGCAATGTTCTAATAGCTATGAGAATATAGACCCATAGGTAGCAATCTATACTTGTGAAATAAGTGACCAAAAAAGTGACAAAACTGTCCATACCCCATGATTCTACAACCAGATATATACCCCGCAGAAGTCAAAGTCAGAAACCCAATGTGTTTGCACATATTCATAGCAGCAGTTTTTATGGGCGCAAAGACTTGTAAACCAAGTAGATGCCTATCAACAGAAGAACAACTAAAAAGAAAATATATCAAAGAAAAAAATCAAAATATAAGAAAATAATTGCCTGTCAATTGAGGCATGGCTGGACAAGTTGTGGCATATGATTGTGAGGGACTACTGCACCATAAGAAATGATGAATATGTTAATTTTTTTAGCATGGAAAGTTGGCAGTTAAGTAGGTTAGTGAAGAAAGATCCAAGCCTAGAGACAGAAGGACCTTATTAAAATCTGGCTTCAGACACCACCTAGCTGTGTGACCTTGAGCAAGTCACTTAATTCCAACTGTCTCAATCTTACTGTTCTTCTACCTTTGAACCAATATTTAGTATTGATTCTAAGAAAAAACATAAGAGTTTTTTAAAAGCATTTAAGACCTACATGAAATTTTGAAAAGTAAAATGAGCAGACTCAAGAAAATATTATATATAGCAACAGAAATATTATTGTATATTTAAAATGTAATTTGTGAATGCCCATTTCAAGAGAAAGAATTGATAAATAGAAATGAGCAAGACATAGATTTATACATATATATGTATATATAGATATATGTCATTTTGTCAAATGATTTCTTCTCTAGTGCTAGAAGGGCAGAAGATGGAGGGAGGTACCTGGGAATTTTAATGTAACATTTTTTTTAAATAAAAAGAGAAAAAAAAAAGAATTACATGTAAGAAAAAGAAAGAAAATCATGGTTATTACTCTGCAACCAGAAATGAAGAATATGAGGAATATTGACAAAATCTGGTAAGATTTATAATTAATTGATGCAAAGTAAAACCAAATAAGTAGGACCAAAAGAACAATATGCCCTATGAATACAATGTAAGTAAAAGATTAATAAAGGGAATCAAACTCTGATTTGAAAAACCAATGATGATTGGTCTGTGAGCCCCTTGAAGTCAGGGATGATCTTTTGTCTCTTTTTGTATTCCCAACATTTAATGTGTGCCTGACACATAGTAGGTGCACATTAAATGCTAGTTGACTGACTAGCTGCTTCCAAAGGGCTGAGAAATGTAATTCTTTCTCTTCTTAAGATGGAAATAAAGGTGCTACCAGGCAGAGTGTCATATACATGATCAGGTTGACTCCTTGTAGCAGATGTTTTTGCTTCTGCATATATTTTCAAATGAAAACCTCCTTCTCTAGTGTTTATAGTGGAGTTAAATGCGTGGATGGGGGAGCATGTTGCAGAGGAATGCATGTCTGCCTTGACATACTTCAACCCATTTGATTCTTCTTAAAAAAAATAGAAATTTTTTGCTGAATCATTTAAGGGACAGACAGCCCCACTGCCTACTTGGGTTGCCTTTTGTTTTCCAAATTAATTGGCTATGTGGGTGTGGGGCATGGGAGGCTTCATGACTCTGCAATCCCAAATTCAGGAATTGTCACATTGGCCTATTCTTCCTAACATACCATTGAGCCCCTCATTGGGTTTCAAAGAGTCTTAAAACATGTTTATAAATTACTTACTTTTGTGGAATCTATTAAATTAAAGGCCTCTTCTCTTAATATAACAAGTAGATTAAAATGTGAGTAATTTCATGGTTGGCAAAGACAGGGAAATGTTTATATAATGCAGAAAGGCTTGCAATAAAATGTGTTCATAAAGCAAATGCATATTTATTATGAAACAGAAATTGCAATTGAATTCAGCAGTAGGGAGGACGACTCATTCTAAAGAACCATCCAGCAATAGCTCGTAATGCCCCTTTCTGTCTGCTGTCCCCATCTGACCTTAGAAAAGGACTGAACAATGACAGAAAAGAACCCTGTAGATTCCTAAGGAACAAAGAAGATATTAGTTTGAACTTGGATTAAATTTAATTCAATAAACATTATTTAAACTTCTTCAATATGCAAGTCACTCTTTTAGGTGCCCAGAATACAAACAGCAAAAAATGTCCCTTCCCTCCAGGAGCTTCTATTCTGGGAGTCAGGGGAAAATAACATGCAAGTAGAAAAGTATGTTCAAGGTCATATAAAGATGAAAAGATCTAAATCGTCTTGTATTGAGTCTAATAATTTTTTTTAAATCAATAGGCCTTTTGGGGGGAGTTTGGTTTTATTTACTGATTCTTAACATTTATTTTTTTAAAAATTGAATTCCAGATTATCACCTTCCTGCCAGTCCATCCCCTACCCACTGAGAAGATAAGCAATATGCTATCAATATCCATGTGAAGTCATGCAAAACATATTTCCGTATTGGCTATATTGCAAAAACAACAACAACAACAACAACAACAACAACACAGCAATTAAAAGCAAGAAATGCAAACTGAAAAAAAGTTAGCTTTAATATGCACCCAGAGTTCATTTTCTCTATGGAGGTAGACAGCATTTTAACCATGGGTCCTTTGGAATAACCTTGGATGATTGCTTTAATCATAAATTGATTGTATTACTCATTTATTGACACTTATATTTGATTACCATTACAATACAAGGTAATAACCTTTTTTTAAACAATTACTTTCTGTCTTAATATAATTTCTAAGACAGAAAAGTGGTAAGGATTGGGCAATCAAGGATGTGATTTGACTAGTATCACATAGCTAGGAAGTTTCTGAAGCTAGATTCAAACCCAGGTCCTCCTGATTCCATGCCTGTGGTGCTTTATCCACTGTGCCATCAACCTGCCCTTGAAGCAACAGACTTTAAAAAATAACTATTCTTCTCAAAGAGGCAAAAGATTGCAAAGTCAGAATGTAGTAATACATTGTCAGACTGCAGTCACTCTTTTGGTTGTTTTTACTTAACTTTTTTTCTTTGTTTCAAGGGAAGAGCCAATTCTAGAATAGGAGGACTGAGAATGGGGGGGGGGGGTAAGAGGTGTCATTGGTTAAAAAAAATTGGAAAAAAAACCACAGTTATTTTGTCCATTTTGTGTATGAAGAAACAAAGGTTCACACAAGGTGGTCACATAGCTAGTAAGAGACAAAATGGTATTCAAGGCAAGGTCTTATTCTAAGACTTATGTTGTAAGAGTACATGCAGGCTTTAAATAAATGTTTGATGGCAACAACAGGTGCTCCTATGATGCTCTGCCTTCATTATCTTGAGCAGAATGTTGGATCTGGTTCAATATCACTCAAATAAATTCTTTCCTATGCATTTGTCTCTTCTTTTCTTCCATTCAGGAACCACTCTAGTTTGAGTCTCTTGTCATTTCAGGACTGAACTACTGCTAAAGCCTCTCTATCTGGAAACTCTGCATAAAATATCTTGACCTTCTATTTGTACCAAAGAAGTCTTTTGATTTTTTTCTTTTTCTTTTATGGAGTGTTTACAATATTTTATTGTAAAATTTGGGTCAATTATTTGCTCATAGACTAGATAGCTTCTACACTTTTTCTGTGTTGTCTGCTGGTCTTCATTTGTCATTTGTGGCTTCTGCAAAAACTCCCCAAATACCCACTTAATTCTTTATGTTGACCTGCTATATCTTGAAACTGCAATGGGGAAAAGTCATTATTAAGCCTATTTTAGATAAACAAATTCAAAACCTGAGAGATACTTTAAATAGCTTGTCGTTGTTGTTGTCCTTTCTTTGTGTCTTTCTTTCTTTTATAAATTTTAGGGTTTTTTCAAGATTACATGTCAGTACAATTTCTTAATATTCATCTTCTGATATTTTGTAATCCATATTCTCTCTTTCCTCCCAACCTTTACCTCTCCCTAAGAAGGTAGATAATATGATACAGGTTGTATATATGTTATCTTAAGATACATATTTCCATGTTTATCATGTTGCAAAAGATATATGTTGTCTATACTAGAAAAATTCATGGAAGAAATAAAGAATGGTATGTTTCAATTTGTGTTAGGACTCCCTTCCTTTTTTTGTGGTATATAGCCTTATTTTTGTGTGCGTGTGAGTCTCTTAGAGTTGTCCTGGACTTCTACTTTATGGATAATAGTTAAGCCATTCACAGTTAATCATGACACATTATTGTTGTTTCTGTGTACAACATTCTTCTGGTTCTGCACACTTTACTTTGCATCACTTTAATAAGTCTTTCTAGGCTTTTTTGTGATCATCATGTTTGTGATATCTTATAGTACAAAAGTATTCCATTACAAACATGTACTAAAACTTGTTAAGCCATACCCCAATTGATCACCATCCCTCCAGTATCCAGTTGTTTGCCACCACAGTAAGAGATGCTATAAATATTTTTGTACAAGTAGATTCTTTCCCCTATTTTTAATCTCTTTGGGAAACAGACATAGTAATGGTATTACTGGATTAAAGGATATATTATTTTTTTTTTGTCTTTGGGCATGGTTCCAGATTGCTCTCCAGAATGGTTGTATTAGTTCTTGGCTCCACCAGCACTGTTTTAGTGTCCTGAATTTTTCATATCACTTTCAGTATTTTTCATTTTATTTTTTTGTCATGTTAGCCAACTTGATGGTTGTGAGATGGTACCTAAGAATTGTTTTAATTTATTTCTCTCTAACCAATAGTGATTTGGAGCATTTTTTTTTATGTGACTAAAGATAGTTTTAATTTTCTTATTTGAGAATTGCCTGTTTGTATTCTTTGACCATTTGTCTTTTGAGAAATGCTTTGTATTCTTATAAATTAGATTTTGGTCTCTATATATTTGAAAAATTAATATTATGTCAAAGAGACTTGCTACAAATATTTCTCCCTGTCCTCAGTTCGCTGTTTGCCTTTTAATTTGGGTTACCTTGCTTTTGTTTGTACAGAAACTTTTTAAATTCAATGTAGTCAAAGTTATCTATTTTATATCTCAAAATGTTCTCTGTGTCTTATTTTGACCTAAATTCTTCCCTTATCCAGGAGTCTGACAGGTAAACCATTTTGTCCTTTCCCATTTTTTTTCATCAGGTATCCATTTGGACTTTACCTTCGTAAATGATACTTTTGACTAATTTCTTCTATACTCTTCCATTTTTTCCAATACTTTTTGTCAAATAGTGAGTTCTTCTTCTAGAAACTTCAATCTTTGGGTTTGTCAAACACTTATGTTACTATGGTCATTTGCCATTTCTTGTTGAGTGCCTAATCTATTCCATTGGACCTCCACTCAATTTCTTAACCAGTACTGGGTTATTTTATGGTTGCCATTTTTATAAAATAGTTTGAGATCTAATACAGCTAAAATGCTTTCCTTCATATTTTCCCCAATTAATTCACTTGATATTATAGTCCTTTTGTTCTTCCAGATGAATTTAATTTTTTTCCTTATCTCTATGAGATAACTTTTGGGTAAGATGATTGGTATTGCACTCAATAAGTAAGTTACTTTAGAAAGAATTGCCATTTTTATTATATTGGCTCAGCCTACCCATTAGCAATTAAAGTTTTTTCTAATTGTTTAGATTTGACTTTATTTATATGAGACGTCTTTTGTAGTTGTGATCATATAGTTCCTGGTTTGTCATGGCACATGAACTCCCAGTTATTTTATATTACTTAAACTTATTTTAAATGAGATTTCTCTTTCTTATCTCTTGCCGTTGGGCTTTATTGGTAGAATAGAGAAATGCTGATGATTTTATGGGTTTATTTTATATTCTGCAATTTCTAAAGTTGCTAATTATTTTGATTGATTTTTTGGTTGATTTTCTAGGCATACCATCATATCATCTGCAAAGAATGATAGCTTTATTTCTTCATTGCCTATTCTAATTCCTCCTCCTTCTTTTTCCTTCTTCCTCTTGTTCTTGTTCTTGTTCTTGTTCTTCTTCTTCTCCTTCTTCCCATAGTTAGTATTTCTAATACAATATTGAATAGTGGTAGTGATAATGGATGTCCTTGTTTCACTCTTTAACTTATTGGAAAGTCTTCTAGTTTATCCCAATGATGTTTACTGATGGCTTTAGATGGATGCTATTCATCATTTGAAGGAATGCTCCATTCGCTCCAATATGCTATCATGTTTTTACTAGGAATGGGTGTTGTATTTTGACAAGAGCTTTTTCTTTGTCTCTTAAAATAATCAAATGTCTTCTGTTGCTTTTATTATTGATATAGTCAATTATGTTGATAGTTTTTCTAATATTGATCCATCCCTGGTATAAAACCTATAGTGTCTGATCCTTGTGATATGTTGCTGCATTATCTTGCTATCATTTTGTTTAAAATTTTGCATTAATATTCATTAAGGATATTGATCTATAGTTTTCTTTCTCTCTTTTTCTTCTTCTTGGTTTAGAAATCAACATCATATTTGTGTCACAAAAGAAATTTGAGTTCTTTCCTCAGCTATTTTTCCAAATAGTTTATGTTTTATTGAAATTAAGTATTCATTAAATATTTGGTAGAATTCACTTATGAATTCATCTGGCACTAGGTTGTTTTTTTTTCCTTAGGAAGATCATTGGTGGCTTGTTCAAGGTTTGTTTGTTTGTTTTCTGAGATAGGATTGCTTAAGTATTCTATTTCCTCTTCTGTTAATTTAGGCAATTTATATTTTTTAAAATATCTATTTCATTTAGATGATCAGATTTATTGGCATAACATTGGGTAAAGTAAGTCCTAATAATTACTTTAATTTCTTCTTCATTAGTGTACATCTTGTCCCTTTTTTAATACTAGTGATTTGTTTTTCTTTTTTATGCAATTTTTCAATGATTTATTTGTCCTTCATTTTCAAAGGGGATCAATGCCATCATGGATATATTTGACTTGTGTATGAATTAGATTTAAATGAGACAGAAATGTGCAAAGTTGTCAGCCTTACTCTCTTTTCCAGAGTTGTTGAAATCCAGTGGAAGGACAAAAGTCAGGATGCCTGGAGATGGCCTGGGATGCAGTTGATGACCTTAGCTTATTTCATGTCTAAGCACTGCATAGTACCTGTTTTCATCACCTTCAGGGCCTTTGGAATAAATTGTTCTCATCCACCTATTCCACTACACATGCTTGGAGTAGTCATCTCCCTAACTCACTGATGTATTTGAAATTTCTTGGTTAATCTCAATTTAATTTAGCCCAATCTATTGTGTCAATGTAGCTGCTGCCCATGCTACAGCTTTTCTTGAAGCCATAGATGAGACTTGGGGGAAAGGTGGACACTAAAGATGAATGAGCAGCCCTGAAAAGCACTTGGCAAGCTCTCACCCCAAAGACTGTAATCTTCCTTGGATATACCATATGTCCCAGCCCATCTTTACATAGCTACCAAAAGTCAGAGGCAGGATTCATTCTCATATTTTCCTAACAGTATTCTCTTCATTAGTCCAAGCTATAATATAGGTCAGACCCACAGGTCTAGCTATTAATGTGGTCAGGAAGGTGGGGGTAGTTGCTTTGTGGGTAAAAGAAAGTATCAAAGAATCATAACTAGAAAGGGCTATAAAGACCAACTAGCCCAACACACTCGATTCATAGGAATGGAACTGAGTTAACCCAGAAAGTTTAAGTGATTTGCCCAGGGTCAGCTATGGTTAATGGCTCTAAAGACTGCAATATGCTATTTCCTAAGCATTAGTTGCCTGAAACCAGAAAATAAAAGCTGAAATAAGTTAGACTTTCAACGCATTACTGTTGTCTGAAAACTTTGGGAGGAGAATGTGAAGGACAGGGACCAAGAAAGATGTAACCATGAGGGTTTGAGCTTCCTGGATGTCTTCCTTTTGTTTAGTGTGTGTGTGTGTGTGTGTGTGTGTGTGTGTGTGTGTGTGTGTGTGTGTGCTCTTGTCCAGTTGAACATCCATTCCCAGGTGAAGCTTCCAACACCCTAAATGGTATGTGTGCCCCTTGGGCTGATGTGCAGGTCTGATTGAGTTATTATATTACTTTAAAATCTAGTTACCGATTTTACCATTGAGAGAGCAGGGCAATAATTACCTGTGCTTCAGTTCAGCTTAGAGATGAATATCTGACTGTTACAGCTGGGTCCACTTCAAAATCAGTTAAAGGCTTGTTGGGATACCAGAATATGATGTCAACCTTATCTCCCTCTGCTGTCAAGTATCTTCCATTATAGCTGGGTTTGTCCTATTTCTCTCAAAGCATGCCATCTTTATTCTATATTACAAGATTTTACTTGTGATATTCTCTTCGCCTGGATTTCTTCTCTCTTTTCTCTCTTCTTTCCTGCCCTCCCTTCCCCTCCTCTCTTCTCCTCTCTTTTTTCTTCTTTCTTTTCCTTTTCTCACCTTTTCCATCAGGATTCTCTCAATCCAATCCATACAAAATCAATCCCTCCTTTGAACTGCATAAAAGACCTGGTCTTTCTACTGGGCCAGGAAATCATAAACAATGGCATTTAGAAAATCTTACTGCAGTACCTAAAAATTTAAGCAGAAATTCCAGAGGCTTCTGTGCTGTATATGTGAATTGAAAAGAAAATACTCCATAGTCCAAGAAAATCTCCATTTCTTAGAACTATTTTTAATGATGTTAGTAAAGGATATCTGCTTATATCAGAATTTCATTCCTGGTTGAAGCTTCCTCGAACCCACGAGAAGCCTCAATATAGGAAGATAGAGGAAGGATAGAAGTTCTGTATGCCGCGAGGGGGGTGGCGGAGCCAAATTAGAGATATGAGGTGGCAGGAATGAGTCAGACATCCAGGCCTTATTAATTATCAAGGAGCCACAGCAGAAACTCCGATCAGTGGACTCCTCAGAAGGCTTATACCCATCCAGTGATCCAAATTTAATACCACACAGGTCAGAGACATGATAGAGAAAGGAAAGTGCCTGGCCGAAGGCCCAGGTCTCAGGTGGGAGAGGTAAATCAGGAAAGGAATCAAAGATGGAGCTTGGCCAGGCATCAGTGAGAGCTGAGATCCAAGTGAGGAAGAGAGAGAAGAGAAGGAGGAGCCTGCTGTGGCTAATCTCTTTGATATGACACAATACATAGGGATGATTATCATTGGTTAATGGCAAGGTATAGGTGTGGTTTCTCTTAGCCAGGTGAGCACAAAGAAACCTGTTTTCCCACCTAACCTGGGGGAAGCTGGGGTCAAGGGTCAGAGGCCTTCCCAGACATGGGCAAGACTGAGCATGCTCAAGACTGAGCATGCTCTCTTCTAAGACAATCTGTACATACTGTTTCCCTTGCCCATGGGTGGACTGCTACACTAGCATTTCCACTTCCCCATCCAGGCATCAGTTCTGGTGCCAAAATTGGTTGAAGATAATTGTGCATGGGTGTGTTTTTCTCTTAGAGCTTTTGGAAAGTTGCCATTTTCTGATTTGGTCCATATCAGATCTCTGTCATCTTTGGCCAACACAAACTAGCACTCTTTTAATCTATTCTCCCTTATTGTCCTGCTCCTCTTGTCATCCTTCTCTTTTTCCTCCAGTATCTTTTTCCTCTTCTTCAAAATTTCCCAAAAGGAAAATGATCGTATTAGTACTAACTCCCTGATAGTGTTTTTGGAAATAAAATGCTTTGTCAATTTTAAAAGTGTTATATAGGTGTGTTATTATTGTTAGCAATAATCATAGCTAGCATTTATATAGTGCTTTAAGGCAGGCAAAACTCTTTTTATATGTTAATTTTTGGTAGAGTATGGCAGTATGCTGTAATTGGAGAAGACCTAAATCTAGTCAGAAGGTATGAGACCAGTTCTTTTTGGGGTGTGGGGGTAAAGGGGGATTAGTCTTGTAGTTTAATTGCCTTCTTTTGTGGAAACTTCTTCCACTAATGAAGATCAGTCATTGCTCTGAAGCAAGATAGATTACTAGAGCTGCCTAGGGACAATGAGAAGTTAATGTTTCCCCAGGATTACACAGTCTATAAATGTCAGAGGCAAGAATAGGCTAGCTCTCTCTATCCATTATGTGGCAAGTAGGTGGTGCAGTGGATAGAGAGTTGTATCTGGAGTCAGGAAGATCTGAGTTCAAATCCATTCTCCAGCACTTATTATAGCTATGTGACTCTGAGTAAGTTAATTAATTTCAATTTGACTCAATTTCCTCAATGGAAAATGGGAATAATAATAGCACCTATCTCTCTGAATGGTTGTGAGGATCAAATAAGAAATATTTCAAATGCACTTTGCACAATGCCTGGCATGTAGTTTTTTTTCTTAATTGTTTATTCTTTATTTTTGAAGAAAACAAATGATACCATGATGAGTGATGTCTCGACTCCTGAGTGAAATAGATTTAAGTGAGGCATAGTTAAACAAAGTTGTTAGCCTCAATCTCTCTTCCAGAGTCAAGAAAGTCCAGTAGCAAGGCAAAAGTCAGAGCAACTAGCAATGGCAATGGATGGCCTTAGCCACAGTCTGACCAAGCTTTAAGTGTTCTACAATGCCTGTTTTAGCTGCCTTCATAGCCATTGGAATGAATTGTTTTCATCTGCCTATTCCACTAGAGGAAATCTTCACATGCTCTGGATAGACGTCCCCCTAAGTGACTAATGGGTTTGAGGCCTTTTGGTTCCTTTCAACTTGGGTTAGCCCATTTGCTAAGACAGTTTTACTGCAGTCTGGCCACCATGCTTTCTTCAGCTTCTTGGAGCCACAGTCTGGCACGAAGTAAGTTCTTTCTAAACATTTATTCCCCTCTCCCCTCCACTATTCTACACTGTGTTGCCTTTTATAGGTTCTATCCTATGAGATCCCTAATAAAGAGTGTTGACCTCTTAGCATCTTATGGTCAATTTGCATACCTGAAAAATGAAAATAATATTTGTATGTACTCTCTACATAACAATATTTTGAAGAAAATATTTTATAAGTTCTAAATGCTCCATACACATCAGTTATTATTTAATACTTAACTTATATTCTTGTCTTTTTCTGTTCTGCATCTGAAAGTTTTTGCTTTTTATGATTAAAAAGCTTTATATTCTTGTGGATCTATTTTTGAAGTGTTTTGAATTTCAGATACATAGAATCAATAAAAAGGACAAATTTGGACCCTCCAGAAATAGCTCCACTCTATTTCCCAGATTTATTCTATTTCTCAATTCTCTGGCTCTCGGTATTTAAACAAGTTATTTAGTGACTCCAATCTTTGTTTGATATATTTTAGGAAAGTGAGTAAGAAAACGCTGGGGTACAGATCTCAAATCCTAATTCCTTGGTTCCAATCCCCAAATTGTATAGAAAATACGTAGCATGTTGTCACTAAATTAAAAAATTGCCTTGCATTGTGACTTAGTCTGATATTTTGTTTTCCTCAATTGGAATTGATCCTAAAGGGCACAGAATGTATCCAAGACTTCTTTGGTATCCCTCCTCAATGCTGTGTCTTTCATTGGAAATATGTACCCCCAGTAATGAGAGTAAACCACAGTTTGCAAGGTCTCTGGGTAGCCATAATTTAGAAAGTCAGACATGTAAACTTGCTCCTCAGCATGAGAATTCAATCCCTCCTGTCCCCCAAAACTCAATGTTCATCCAAGAAATTATTGATGCAAGAATTCTGTGAGAAGAATATACAGTATTTTGTAAAATGCTGAGTCACACATTGGCATGTTGACATGTTGAATTGACATGTTAAATTACCACCTATAGAAAACTCTGTTCAAAGCCACTCAAGTAATCTAAATCCATTGTTTCCATCCTGTTAATCATTGACCTCTATTGTGTGTGATCTGATCCCTCTGCCTGATTCACACATCTCTAAATAGTTACTTGAAATCAATAAACTTTGTCACTGGTCCGCAAGAGGACTTCATGTCCTTCTGTCAGTCTGTTTTTGAACCTCCTGCTTCCTAGAATCATTTCTCTCACAAATTTGTCGAACTGGTCTCCTCAGAAGTAAATAGTTTTGAATAAGTGGGATTATGCTATTATCATTGACGTTGTTTCTTGTTCTTGATTTAAAAAATATCCTTACCTTCTGTCTTAGAATCAATACCATATATTAGTTCCCAGGCTGAAGAATGGTAGAGCTAGGCAATGGGGGTTAAGTATCTTGCCCATGGCCACATAGCTAGGAAGTGTCTGAGGTCAGATTGAACCCAGGATCTCTTATCTCCAGGCCTGCCTCTCAAACCACTAAGCCACCCAGCTGTCCCCTGTCCTTCATTTTCAAAGAGGATAAGTGACATCTTTGGTGATATCTTGACTTGTGTGTGAATTGAATTTAAGTGAGGCAGAGCCTCACTCTCTCTTCTAGTCATTCGTGATAAAAGGGAGGGAGACCCTGGGGGAGTGATCAGGTATTTTGGGCAAAACTGTCAGGATATTTCCTCCCAGAGACAGAGAGCAAAAATGGCTGCTCTCTGTCTTAGGTCTGAGCACTTTGGTGGGCAAACTGTTGCAGCAATCTGTGTCAGGATAGAGAACAACTCGTGAGAAGAGGATAATCGGTTGGCTAGGAAGTTTTGCTAACCCCAGCCTCTCCCACAATGTCTTCTTCTGAACAGAAAGCTGCCCGAGAGAGAGCAGTAACAGTCGACTCAGGAGTTTAAGGTAACCTGGTCTGAGAAGGCTCTTTCTCCAGGATAAAACACCTCCACCCACCAACCATCATGATTCTTCTTGATATTGATCTGAGTGCTTCTATATAAAAGATAGTTATTTAAGGATATACAATAAGGGTGAGGTTAGGGAAAAGGGTCAACAGGGTTTCCCTAGCTAAAAACATAGGTCGATGGCAGGTCCTCTCAGCCCTTGGCTAACCTCCGGGACTGAACTGGAAGCCTTCTCTGTCTGATGGATTCTTCTTTGCTAGCTAACCTAGGCTAAACTAAGATGCAGCAATGTCTTTAGGTGAGCTGGCATGGATGAAGAGGTTCAGGCTTCAGGACTGACCCAGCTTACCCTTCAGGGAGTATAAATGAATCACCTCAGAACTGTTTTTCCTCCCAGAAGTCTTTGCTCCTCAATTGCCACTCAACTTGTTTCAGTCCTCATCCCAGAATCCCAAATCTCCCTGCCCCCATCCTTACAAGGGTATAACCCTCTCAGGCAAGCTGAATGTCCAATCAGTCCACACAGGTCTTGAAATTCCAGAAAGACAGGATCATAAATGAGTGGGTTTTGGATATGGCAGGGAAAATCCTCAGGAATGGGGTTGTTCCAGTCCTGACGTGAGTCTAGGAGCTGTTTTCTCTCCAGGGTTCAGAAACCGAACTGCACCAGAGTTTGTTGCTCTCCCAGAAACCCTTGCTCCTGAACATTCCAATTGCTCCTGCCTGACATCTCTGCTTCTCCTGCATTCCATCTCATATCTGTAGAAAATCCTTTCCTTCATTTAAGACCAGTAGCAAGATAACAGCCAGGATGACAGGGGATGGTCCAAAATGCAGTGGATGGCTTTGACTTCTTTGATGTCTAACAAAGCTCTGTGCTCTCACAGTAGCCTCTTTTGCTGCCTTCATGGCCTTTGGAACACACTCTTCTCATCTACCCATTCTACCTGAGGACATTTTCACATGCTTGGAGTCTTCATATCCCCTATCACTGACTGAAGTATTCTGGAAGTATAAAATGCTAGTAGAGTCCTTCCTCATTCTTAGATAATCTCTATGACAAAATGGGATCTTAGGGAACTTTCTGTAACTTTCAGAATCTGATGGCAAAAACCAAAATGACCCAAGAGTTCCTATGGTTAGATAAAAGTCACATGCTGATGACGGGGAGGGATTCTTTAACGTGACATATTTGACGTTATGTTTTCTCCAGTCTAGACATGCTATTGAGTAAAGCATTTACACTAGATCTGTTCCTGTTATGTTAGCTAGTTGACCATAAATGAGTAAGGAAACACAGTTAAAGTGATTATTGTATGAGAACCTGTTATTTCATTTATTTTAATTATGCAAACCTTGTATCTGCAGAGTCCTAAGAGATACAGATTTAGTCTCATATACTCTCAAACTCTATTCTGATTCAGTTTGTACCCAACCTGTGTTCTTTTTTTTCACCTTCAGGGGACAACAAAGGACTCTGAGCTGTGCCAAACTGATATCTGTATATTGCTAGACATTATCAGCTTTCCTCTAAAAATACTGATATTTTTCTATTTTGTCTACAAAGATAGTATGAGAAACAAAGATAGTATGAGAAAGCAAATGCTTTGCTGAGATCAAAGTATATCATGTCTACAACATTTTAATGATCTAATGGGCTGAAAAGAGCTTTATATTTGGTGTCAGAAAGGACCTGGGTTTGAATTTGCTTCTGACACTGAATACTTGTCCACTGATGAGTCAATTAGCCTCTCTCATCATCAGTTTCCTCATCTGCAGATTGAGCATAATATCTATCTCATAGGGATGCTTTGAAAATCAAATGAGATAACATTATCTAGTGCTCACAAATTTTAAAGTAAATTATTATTAGTTGTATTCTAGTTCTTAAATGGGGACCTAGGTAGCAGGGTGAATAAAGTGCTTCTTCATAAGTCCAAATTGATTTCAGGCATTTACTAGCTGTGTGACCCTGGGCAAGTCACTTAACCTTATTTGTCTCAGTTTCCTCATCTGTAAAATGGACCAAAGAAGGAAATGGCAAATCTCTCCAGTATTCTTTGCCAAGAAAACCCCAAATAGGTCACAAACAATGAGATACAACTGAAACAACTAAATAACAAAAGTTCTTAACTACATTGATGGATTGGTTGATCATCTCATTATTAAGGATACAATTATAAATCTTATTACTATTTTGAGGGTACAATTACAGCCCAGAGGCCATCTCTCCCTTAAACCTTTTTCTTGATGTGGTCCACTTCCTTTTCCATCCATAAATCTCTTTCATTATTTCTTTTATTTCATTTCATTCACACAAGTCACCATTTATAGTATTTTCTATTCTCTTTGTGCTTTCCACACATTTTTCATTTACTTTTGGGTGGGTGACCCTTAATTTACTTTATTAGATTGTATAACATTTCCTCTTTCCCA
This sequence comes from Monodelphis domestica, assembly GCF_027887165.1. Classification (NCBI taxonomy): domain Eukaryota; kingdom Metazoa; phylum Chordata; class Mammalia; order Didelphimorphia; family Didelphidae; genus Monodelphis; species Monodelphis domestica. Next base: position 264,390,288 of record NC_077229.1, read on the forward strand.
TTCACAAAACATCTTCAGAAGAAAACTTATGTTTAAAAGACAAAGTTTTGTTTCACTGAAAAGCATGGGATCACTGAAAACATAGCATAATTGTTCAAGGACAATCTAGTCTGCTCTCTTCCTTGTATTCAAAACTAAGCACAGTTCCTTATATATGGGTGGCAAACGTCTAAGACATATATACTGTTGGACCAGATCTGTTTGCTTCCTATCCAACTATATAGTAGTAGTCTCTCGGTAACCGAGGATGACGATTGTCTTTGTGTGTTTTCATCTATGATAGATGAGTGTGCACACAGACACTTGTGCGTGAAGGAGATTTAAGTGGAAAAGTCAATGCACAGAGACAGTCCCACTCTCTTGGCGTTGGAAGCCTGGGTCCATTGGCACAAAAAGTCATTACATCTGGAGACTTCCTCAGCTGCATTGGATGGCCGTGTTGTCCTTTGTGCTCCAACATGCCCTGAGCACTCCACAGTGCTTTGCTGAGTCGCCCTCTCAGCCATTGAACCTTCTTATTGGTTTCTTCCATCTGTTCAGCCGAAGCAGTCTTCACATGCTGGGTGAGCAAAGCCCTGGTTCACCAGGGGTCTACGACCCAATGGCTACCCTCACAAGGTTTAGCCGGCCTGTCAAAGCCATTGCCTGGGGTGTGGCCGCTGCCGCATGCTAGCAGCTACTGGGAGCCACAAGTGAGAGCTGGGGGTCAGGTGAGGGTTGGAGGCTGGAGAGCTGCCCTAGGAGGGCACGACAAGCCCTCCATATCAGACATATTACTCCTCCTTGAGCACCCCATACATCCCTAACTATATAGTCGGAGTTTAAACAATAGGTATTCTTCCTCTGCTTATTTTTTCTCCCTATGTGGATAGATGGATTAAAGGATTTTGAATAATTCTGGACCTCATTTAGGATCTCTGTAGCACAGTCTTGGCTAGAGAAAGAATTAAAAAAAAACACCGAAAAATAGAAATGAACTTAAGGTACTTAGAACATTCAAAAGTTAGAAATATATGAGTTTAAATTCCACTTCAGACACTAGCAAGTCACTTAACCTCTCTGAGCCTCAGTTTCCCCATCTGTAAAATAGTCATAATAACAGGATTTATCTTGCAGGGTTACTATGAAAGTCAAATGAGGCAACATGCACATATCTACTGCTTCATAAAACAGAAAGCACTATAAAATATTAGTTAATACATTAGATCAGTTATATAAAATTGAAAACATTTTATATAAATACATTCAATGCAGCTAGAATTAGAAGAGAAATAATTAATTTAGAAAAAAATCTTTATAGTAAATATTCCAAAAAAAAAAAAGATCTGATTTCTACAATATAAATCTAAAGATTTAAATCAAAAATCAAATATTAAATCTAAATGTTTAAAAATAAGAGCCAGTTTCCAGTGGGTAAGTGGTCAAAGGATATGAAAAGGAAATTTTACAAAGAGGAAATGCAAGTTATCAACAACCAGATGAAAGGAATGCTACATATCACTAATAACAAGAAAATCTAGATTCAAAGAACCCTAAGATTTTGCCTATTATCTCTCATATTAGTAAAGATAAAGATATAAATTTTGAATACTGAAGGGAAGATGTGAGAAGGCAGGAACACTAATGTACTCTCCATAGAGCTATTCCAGTTGGTCTGGAAAGTTATTTGGAATTATATGAATTAAGTAAAATAGAATAATATGAATTATATAAAAAGTCTCTAAACTGGACATGAACTTTTGACTCAGCAATATTCCTACTAGGTATATACCTTAATAAAGTCAAAGGCAACACAAAATGCCTCACATATGCAAAAGTATTCAAAGCAGAACTTTTTGAAATAGCAAAGGACTGAAAACAAAATTAGTGACCGTCATAGGGAAAATGGCTAAATAAATCCTCTTATGTGAAGATAAATAAATATTATTGATACCATAAGAAACAACAAATATGAAGAATTTAGAGAAGTTGAAATAACTAATATGAAACTGATGAAAAGGAAAAATATGGTACCATTTGCAATCATGATGACCACAATTTTGCAAAGGAAAATAGCACTGAAAGTTTTTTGGAACTCTCATTAATCTGTGACCAATAGGAGCTTCAGAGGATATAAGGAGTTTGACTATTGACAAACAGCTGGTGTAGAGCCAGCAAAGAATGCATCATACATTTTCGAACATGGTCAATGAGGAGCATTGTTTTGTTTGACTACTGATTTATTAGATGTAAGGGTTCTTTTGTGGGTGGTAGCAGCAGCAATAGTGGCCACTTTAAAATAGAAAAAGCGAATCAAAACTTTTTCTTTTTTAGAGAAGGTTTTGTTATACTCCAAGTCTTGATGGAATCAGTTCTGTGTCATTCTCAAAGAAGAGCCTCTAAAAGACCTGACCACACGAGGAAATTCCTCTTCAGTTTGGACTCCACAATGAACAACCTCTATGACAGTATGAGCCCCTATGGTAAACATATGTCTCCTTATTTTATGCCTAAATTGATATTAATAAATCATAGAATCATCTTGAGACATTTTCTCTTAGGTTGAATCTATCAAGGAATATTTTATAGCCATAATATATCTCTGGGAAACACCTCAGTCAAGAGAATCTTTAATGTAGAATGTTATTCTTCTGAATTAAAAGATATTTTCATAGTCAACAAACAATACATCATGATCTTATGTATATGGAATCAATTATGAAGTTATGAAGTTCTGTGCTAACGTTGTCTTCAAAAATCTGCCTATTTTCTTCTCATACTTTCCTTAAGAACCTCCTTTTTAAGAGGACAGATTATTTTCATGCTGATTTGTAAAGCTGAAAAAGTAGGCATAAAGTGTTGTAGTTATTGCTATCCTCTTAATCAATTTCTTTGCATAGCAATAATGGCTGCTTTTCTTCCTCTAGGCATTTGGTATATTCCCCTTTTCAGATTTTATTAGAATTTCTTTCTTAAAAGTTTTTTTAAATTTCATTTAATTAAGAAAAATTTTCCTTGGTTACATGATTCATGGTCTTTCCCTCCCCTCCTTTTATTCCCCTCCCATATACAACACTCAATTCATCTGGGTTTTATATGTGTCATTGATCAAGACCTATTTCCATATTATTGATATTTGTACAAGTTTTAAAATTGTATTACTACCACTATGACTCTTCATTACATATACTTGGTGAGACCTAATTTCTCTCATTATCTTTGTTTTCTTTAATGTTACTTCTTCTTCCTTATATAGCACAAAAGGGTTTATGACATGAGACTCCAAATTTGATGAATCAATGATCAGTGACAGAAAAATAATTGGTTATTGTCATTCTGAGAGATCTTTACCATTTCTTATCTATTTGTTATCTTCTTTACAGTTTAAACCCCAAAGTACCCTTGGGTTGAGCTGACCTACCTAAGTATCACACCATGTATTTTATAAATATATTTTCCCCTTTATCACTTCTCATTATTTTATCAAGTAATATTTCTCACAATCTTCTTCTGCATTCCTCCAAAATAGTTTGCCTATGAAATTTTATTCTAAAACAGTGGTATCTTTGGTTGTCTTATCTTCCAACCTGGCATGGAAAGCATGGAAATGCTAGAAGTTCCTTCAGTCCTTTGGCCTCTTTATTGTTTCAGTTGCTGTAAAATTTAAAATTCTAAGGAAACTTGTCATAGTTAACTTCAATGTCTTTTCTGTCATTTGTTTTCCATAGCTTATTTAAATAGCCTCATATGCACCTGTTTTTTTTTCTTCTTAAAAAAATTTTCCATGATTCCATGATTCATGATTTTCCTCTCTTTCTCTTCCCATCTGGAGTTGATAAGCAATTCCACTGGATAATTCATACATACGTATGTATGTATATATACATACATACATACATATATATATATATATATATAAATCACTCAAACCTATTTCTATATAATTCATTTTTGTAAAAGTAATCCTTTAAGACCAAAACTCAAATCACATGCCCACATAAACAAGTGATAAATCATATGTTTTATTCTGGATTTCTACTCCCACAGTTATTTCTCTAGATGTAGATAGCATTCTTTCTCTTAAATCCCTCAGAATTGCCCTGGATCACTGCATTGCTATTAGTAACAGAGTCAATTACTTTTGATCATCCAACAATGTTACAGTTTCTGTGTATAATGTTCTCTTGGTTCTGCTTATTTCACTCTGCATCAGTTCATGGAGGTATTTCCAGTTCTTATAGAAATCCATCAATTCATCATTACTTATAGCATGACAGTACTCTGTCACTACCCTATACCACAATTTGTTAAACCATTCTCCAATTGAGGTATATCCCCTCATTTTCCACTTTTTTTGCTACCACAAAAAAAGCATAGCTATAAATATTTTTGTACAAACAGATTCTTGACCAGTTTTTTATTTTTTTTATCTCTTTGGGATATAAACCCAATAGTGGTATTGCTAAATCAAAGGACATGCATCTTTTTAAAGCCCTTTGGACATAACTCCAAATTGCTTTCCAGAATGGTTGGATCAATTCACAACTCCACCAGCAATGCATTAGTGTCCCAATTTTGCCACATCCCTTTCAACATTTATCATTTTCCTTTACTGTCATATGGTACCTCAAAGTTCTTTTGATGTGCATTTCTCTAAATCAGGAGGAATTTAGAACATGTTTTCATGTGATTATTGATAGTTTTGATTTCTTCATCTGAAAACTGCCTATTCTTGTCCCCTGACCTCTTGTCAATTGGGGAGTGATTTTATTTCTTATAAATTTACTTAATTTTTTGCAGATTTAAGAAATTAGACCTTTGTCAGAGAAATTTGTTATAAAAAAATTTCCCCAGTTTGTTGCTTCCCTGCTAATTTTGGTTCCATTGTTTTGTTTGTACAAAAACTATTTAATTTAATATAATCAAAATTATTCATTTTACATCTTGTAATAGTCTCTATTTCTAGTTTGGTCTCAAATTCTTCCCTTCTCCATAGATCTGACAGGTAGACTCTGCCACGTTCCCCTAATATACTCATAATATCACTCTTTAAGTCATATACTCCTTTTGAACTTATCTTGGTATGCAGTGTGAGATATTGACCTAAAACTAATTTTTGTCATACTGTTTTCCAATTTTCCTGGCAGTTTTTGTAAACTAGTCAGTTTTTATCTCCCAAATTGGGATCTTTGGGTTTACTGAATACTAGTCATTTACCCCTAGTCTATTCCATTGATCCACTCATCTCTCTTTTAGCCAGTACCATATTGTTTTGATGATCACTGCTTTGTAGTACAATTTAAAATCAGGTACTGCTAGGCCACCATCCTTCACACTTTATTTCATTAGTTCCCTTGATATTCTTGATTTTTTGTTCTTCCAGATGAATTTTGTTATTTTTTCTCTATGAAATAGGTTTTTGGTAGTTTTATAGGTATGGCATTTGTAGCTGTTTTGATTGAATGTTATATGTTTTTCTCTTCTTTATTCTCTTTTGATATTTATTTTGATTGTACTAAGTTAATAGTTTGACTGTACACCGCCAGCTAATTCAGAAAGACTTCTCAATTAATAAACAGTCTGTAAGGCAGTCAGTTTCATTTATTCTGATATAATTTGGTACTTTTCATGTCCAAGACTCTCCTGATTACTTTCTGAAAGAAAGAATTTGTGATATCTGAATATGTATTGCATTGGCTCTAGGCTTTTTTTGTTTTTTGATCCTAGAAAACATTTTCTAACATAGTATTTGTGCTTTCCTCTACACCCAATTTTACATTATACATTTGTAATTTGTAAAACTCTATCAAAATAGGTTCCGTCTTATCTGTCCAAATGAAAGCAAGTTGGCTTTTAGAGATTACTACTTCCTTTTCTAAGAGCACATAAACCACACCCTTAATAATGGAATCTAGAATTTTGTCAGATATTGAAATCAGCTTCCCGAGCCTGTAGTTTGTAGGTTTTATTTTAATTTTTATTTGGAACAGCATTCACCATCTAACTAGTTCATTAATACTATCAAATATGGCACCAATTTTGTTTTTTCAGAGTCTTGTTAACTTGGCATTAATAACTTTTCTTTTTGCATCATATTGATTTCTATATGTATTCACTACCTTCTCTAAATAGAGAGACAAACCAAGTAATAGAAATTAAAAAGAAAAAAAGGAAAAAATGAAGTAGAATTGACAACACATTGAGCAAACCTGACAGTATATGCAATATCCTGAAGCCATTGTCTCCCATTTCAACAAAGAAAGGAGGGAGGTACATTTTCTCATCTCTTATTTAGGACCAAACTCAGCCATTATGATTATATGACCTTTAGGTTCATTGTTCTTGTTTTGCTCTTTCCATTTCCATTGTAGTCATAGTATGGATCATTTTCTTGGTTCTTCTTACTTGAATGAATCATCAAAAGTGGCTCAGCACTCACATCTGCTGGTTCTTTTAAGACTTTGGATTTAATTTGTCTAGGGCTGGTCACTTGGATTCATGGAGCTCACTAAAGAGTTAAATGTTATCATGTTATCATGATCTCTTCAATCAAGACTTTTTGGTTTAGCTCAATAGATTGATAGCCAGGCCAAGATAGGGGAATTATTGGGTACAAGTTGGACTTCAGACTCTTCTAACTATGTGATCCTAGGCAAGTTGTTCAACCCTCATTACCTAACCCTTACCATCTTCTCTCTTGGAACCAATATGCAGTATTGATTCTAAGATAGAAGGTAAGGCTTTAAAAAAAAGATTTAAGATTTACAAAGTGCTTTTTTCACAACCAACCTGTGAAGTAGGTATCATTTAAGAGTACTACATTGATAACTCTATCAGTGTTAGTGAAATATATAGGCCAATACTGGAAAACTTTTTAGAGACCTTAGAGCAGTGATGGGCAACCTTTTGAGCTTGGTGTGTAAAAATTTGCCAAAAAAAAAAAACCAAGTATAACTCAAGTGTGTGTCACTAAGAGAAAAAAACACCATAATTTCTCAATATTTATAGTTTAAATAACAAAAATGTATAATTGTAATATATAACCATATTTAATAAACCAAAAACCAATTATTTAACTTACCTGCTTAGTGACTTCTTTGTTCATCTGTCAATCTGTTTCTTTTGCTGGTTTTGATATTATTTAACGCTGAGAATAAAGTCTCACAAAGGTATGTAGAGGGAAAAATTGTGAGTAAAGCCATTGCTATATTTTTCAGGGTGCTAAAAGTGTCTGGTAATTAGTTCTAGGCACTCCTCCATTGCATATGGGACAGAGTCCCACCCAGTCTTCCACCTGTCTGGCCCTGCCCCACCACTCCCCAGCTGGCTGCCTCGGGCACTGCAAGAGCAAAAGCTGCCTCCTGCCAGTCTGCCTGCCCACACAGTCTCCTTCCTCAGGCATGCTCCTCTCTTCCCCTCCCCCAACATCCCTCTCCCTGCATGGGAACCCCACGGGCCTCAGCCTCCTGACGTGTGCCCTGCTTGCTGGTGCTGACACATGTATCATAGGTTCGATATCATGACCTTAGAGACTGAGTGCCCAAATTATAATCCTCATGCTGCACGTAAGCCCATCACCAACTGCCTTACCTCAATCGGGAGGGAGGAAGCGCTCCCATTGGGCTGCTGGGCAGAGGGATAGGTCATGTGAGAAATGTCCTCAGACTTGCATGGAGAAGGGGAAAGTAGCATTATTTGGGAAAAAGCTGCTTTGGGAAGGTCAGGTATTCCTAAGACCATTTCCTTTCAGAACTGCATCAGAAAAGATTTTTGGGAAATTGCATCTTTTATTTAAATTCTCTCTTTAGCTCCATTTGCCAGTACCAACGCTTGCCACTTTAGTCTTTGGTAATGACTTAAACTCTAAAAGATTATGCTCACACACTTTGTTTGAACCAGTGTGTGCAGTTCTGAATGTGTCTTCAGAAATGGAAAAGTTTTAAAAAATGACACTAAATGTCATTTGAAATGAAAGTCATGCATATGAAAGGACTTGTAGGCATGTCTATCTTTAAAAGTAGCCAAGGCAGAGGGTCTGGTGGATTCTTAACTTACTCTGAAAAAGAAGCTATACTGTTTTATCATTTCAATTATTCGCTGGTTCCATTTCATGGTAATAGCTTATTGCTATCTGCAAATGAGTTCATTAAGACCATATTTTAAAATTGTTTTCATTTTAGAGGGATTTTTTGGAGTTCAGTGAGTCTCAAACTGAGATCATTAAATTTCCCCTGAAAGAAGTGCTAGTGATAACAATAATGTTAAATTGAACCCATGTGGGAATCCACTACTGAATCAGTATTTAACTTCTAAATTGTGGTCTTTTGGGGCACCAGGTAAGAAAGTAAGTTGATGGGGGTGGCAGAACATCTTCAAAATTGAATCATTGTTAAAAGTTTCTTTGGGAAATTAAAAATAGTGTCTAGAGCCAAGTCATAATTAGGACAATATGATGGGCTATGTGAGATTTAGAAGGTGGAAAAAAATTACATACAAAAAACTCTCATCTATTCTGCTCCTCCGTGTTTGGCAGCCCTCAGTAAATGGGCCTTATGATTTCTTGAAGTTGTTGCTGCCTGAAATTGTCTTTCTGATGTCTCTCTGTCCACCTCCAACAGGGGATAGTGTCCTAGGATCTCCCTTATGGGTCCGACATCTAGGTTTTTCCTTCAACACTTTTTGGTTTGAAGGAACATTTAGTGGTACTTACCCCTAGGTAATAGTTAGAACTAGTCTCCTAAAGGCTATATTGGACAACTTGGAATGAATCAAAGGCCTTAAGGGAAAAAACATGAGATTACTAGAAAGTGATGTCATTTACTAAATGCCAAAATTTGAAGTTTCATCACTTCATTTGCTGAGGAACAGTCATGCATGACTAGGCAAAATTGTTTGGTTTTCCATTGTATTATGTACCCTCCCTGATATCAGGAAATCCCTGTTCCTTATTAAAAGACCCCAAAACCCATCTGGGTCAATTGCTCAGAGCCCTCATACTTCCTTCTGGCTTTCCAGGGCCTCTCAGTAGGGTCCTGACACTTTCTGTCGCCAGGCATTGTTCCATATCCTCAACCCTATTCTCTATATTCACTAACATATACTTCTCTTTGATGGGTGATAGACAGCAAATCTGATAAACCAATCTGAGTTAATATGCTAAAAGGTTTAATATGTTATTAATATGTTATGTGTTCCAGATTGCATGTGTGCCTTTTACCAAGGTCTTTTGGAAACTCTACCTTAATTAAAAGGAATTAATCTAATGATGAGAATTCTAGGTCTGTGGTAGGCCACTTTGTCTATCCAAATCCTACCTATTATTTCAGACCCATGTCTAGATTTACTTTCTCCTTGAAATTTTCTCAGAATACACCAGTGCACACGGATCTCTCTCTTCATTTATTTTCAAGGCTATGTGTCTCAGCTACATACAGAGATGAGTCCCTTACTGCCTATATCTCATGTTTTGATACCTGGCCATTTACTCTCATATTATTCCCTAGTCATTTCATTTGTGTAAATCACACTTACCAGACTGTAAGTTTCTCAAGGGCAGAGAATATGTCTTTTGTTTAGAAGCAACGTCCTATACTGTCACTCAAACTTTTTCTATCACTTACTTATGGCACCAAGAAATTTTTCTATGTTTAACCCCTTAAGGCATCACATGAGAATTTTCCAACACTTACTCCCTTTATTGTGGTATCACATGGGGAAAGCCACCTTTTATGATCTACTGTGACATCACAGATATCTTCAGATATCCTAAAAGTTGGACTTTTGTCTCAAAAAGTATATAAAGCAACAATTTATTTATTCTTTCAACATGCAATTGGAGTGTGGCACTATATAGGACACTTAGGAGTCAATGAGGCATCTCTTCAAATCCCATGTCAGACACTTATTAGCTGTGTGACCTTAGGCAAATTGCCTAACCTCTCTCTGCCTCAGTTTATTCATCAATCTATTCATTTGTAAAATAAGGGATTTGGACTCAATGGTCTTTCTAGCTCTAAACCTAGGATCCTGGGATCCCTTTTTAAAGTTCTACTTTGTGTTAGAAACTGTGTTTCATGCTGGGGATATAAAGACAAAAGACATAATAACCCACCCCCTCAAAAGGGTTATATATTACATTTGAGAAAACTAAAGATGCATACAGGCTTCTCCTGCACTGTTGTGTTACTGGAAAATTTCCAGGTTACAAATCACTTTGTAATTTACAAAATAGTCTTTGGGTTTTATAAAGGTTTTTTACAAAATTCTCTTCTCAATCTTATCACTTTTTTTACTTTTTACAAAATTTATTTTGGATCATAAGAGATTATCAATATCTTCTCAGCACTGAAATTGCTCTGCATAAAAATGTTACTAGAATTATAAACTTTGAGAATCTGACACCCATCTTCCCACATGAATTCCTAAGAAATGGTTCAACGCTGAGTCCCTAAACATCTTGAAAATGGCTCTTGAATCTTCAGGTCTCAATGGGAATTCTCCACAGTGAAATAAAGTATGGCTATAGTGTCTAACATGAGAAATGCTCCACTTAAGAAAAATCAACAGGAATTGTATGAGAAGGTTAAAACTATACCAGCTCTTTTAATCAGCAACTGTTGATTTATAAGCTTTTCTAGCTTAGAAACTCTCTTCTTTCAACTCATGGATAACTTATGATATGTGGAAATATTCAAAATGTTGTACTAGGAGGATAAAGGTAAGGAGAGAGAACAGGATAGGTAAGAGAAAAGCACAGTTCATGGCAAAACATTGCCTTTACAGGTTTATCTGCCGCCATCTAGGATTTTTAAGGGAATTAATGGCACCATAGAGCCTTTCCAAAAAATCTGCATACGTCATTAATATTTAGCTATGGAGAAAGTAGAGGAAATTATGCTGCCCCTTTCCATTTCTTTCCAAATGCATTTGAGAATGTCAAAAGCCTGACATATGAACTCCATCCTCTCAGATTTTGAGATGGAGAAGGGCCTCTTCATTTGTAATATGACATGTTTTGTGTGCTGGAATACTTAGGGGGAGATTTCTTTTTAATGATTAGATAGAACTTCAACAGATGACTTTAATGACTATGTGACCAGTACACCTCAGCAGCTGATGCCTTCCTGATCAAAGGATACTGTGACTGTGGAAATCCATGAGATCTGTACAAAATCAAAATGTCCCAAATGTTCAACCCTGTCACACACACACAATGAATGTGCTGAATATAATGGCTGAAAATCAGTTCATTGCATAGGTGCTGCTGTGAATAAGATAAAATCCTTAGTGGGCTATCTGTGGCCCACTATCACTCTATCACTCTAGACCTCAAAATGAAGGAGTCTTAAAATGATGCTGTGTAATTGATAGCTTACAGAGACCACACGAACAATCAAAGTAAAACTAAAATACATTAAAAATCATTCCACACTGATGCTGAACAATCAAAATCAAGAAATGTAATGATTGATTTGCTATTGTTTTGTTTTAATTAATTAGTTTGATTATTTTATTTACTACCTCCTTCCCCTCTCCCCTTTAGAGAAAGCATCAGTTGACAAAAAGATGTGATTCAAAAGTTAATCAGTGGAAAAGAACAGGCATACAACATTTAGTTGTTGTTTTGAATCAATACAGTATACATATTTTTTTAAATGAAGATTTTATTAAACATCACAGTCTAGAGATATTCAATAGCTGTTAGGTTCATCACCTCTGCTTGAGGAGGCCATAAGGGGATAAATCAATAAATGAATCCACACTTATTTTTAAGTACCTACCATATGGCAATCATTGTACTTGTTAGGGATATAGAGACCAAAAAAATGAAACAATTTTGACTCTCAAGGAATTTCAATTGTATGTCTGAAGACTGCTTTACATATATATATAAGAATATATAGAATTTTATTGTTGTTATTCAGTCATTTAAGTCATGTTCATGACTTCAAACTGGGGTTTTCTTGGCAAAGATCCTGGAATGGTTTGGCATTTCCTTCTCTAGTTCGTTTTATAGATGAGGAACTGTATAGATAACTCAGAGTTAAATGATGTGTCCTGATGATGTCACTGGATTTGAACTCAGGAAGATGAGTCTTCCTGATTCCAAAGCCAGTGCTTTACCCACTCTACAAGAATATATATGCAAAAGCCTTGAGTAGAAAGTGGTGTTTGAGCTGCATTTTGAAGGAAATTGGGGATTTTAGGAGGTATACGTGAGGATGGAGTACATTCTAGGTAGTCAATACAGTCAAAGAGGGGAAAGATATGGAGATTTAGGAGATAAATGCTGTGTGAAAATTAGAGAGAATGCCATTTTTGTGGAAGTTAGAGTTCGGGAAGAGGAATTATGTATAAAGAATCTGTACAGATAGTTTGGAGCAAGGGCTTTAAAAATCAAAAGGCAAGTTTATATTTTATCCTTGACAATGACTGGGGTTTATTGAGTAGGGGAGAGAAATGGTCAGATCTATACTTAAGAAAAGCAAAGAAGGATGGATTAGAGTAAAGAAAGACTTATGGCATGGTAACCAATTAGGAGACTACTTCAATAATTTAGATGAAAAGTAGTAAAAGGTGACTGAATGAGTCAAGAGGAGAGGTCAGAAGCAAGAGATTTTGAGGAGGTTGAAAGAACAAGATGTGTCAACCCTATTATATAGGTGTGGTGAAAAAGAGTGAAGAGTTGAGGATAATATCAAGATTGTTAACTTGGGAGACTAGAAGAATAGTGGTGCCCTCAACAAAAGTGAGGCAGTCTAGTAGAAGGTTGGGGTTTGTGAGTAGAGGGAGGAAAGATTATGAGTTGTGGATATGTTGAGCTTGAGATGCCTTGAGGGACATCCAGTTTGAACTGTCCAAAAATAAAATGGCAGTGTGGTATTTAATGACAGAAGAAAGGCTAGTTGGTTACATACATCTATGAATATTATACATGAAGGAAAGGTTCTATGGGAACTCATGAAGTCAACAAGAAAGAGTATGAAGGAAGAAGGGAAGATGGTTCTGCACAGAGACTTGTAATTCAGCTGGATTTAGGAGATTCTATGTGGGAAACTAGATAGGAAAAGATAATGAGAAGAAACTAGGTAGAAAGAGAGCCAGGACAAATTAGTGTCACAAAAACCCAGAGAGGAGAGTATGGTCAACAGTATCAGAAGAAGAACAAAATTCAGAAAGGATGAAAAAGAGGAACTATCATCAGATTTACCAATTAAGAGATCATTGGTGACTTCAGAGAAAGTAATTTCTGTTGAGTGATGAATTCACAAACCATATTTCAAAGTATACAGGAGTGAGTGAGAGTAGAGAAAGGAAAATGAGTATAATGAATAGGAACATGCTGAAGACTACAGGCTCTTCTCCTATCTTCTCAGTGTCTTTTCCTTCAGCAACAAGAAGTGAGATCGCCCTTTTCCATCTTCTCTCTCAAAGCTGGAAATCAAGAGTACCCAAATGATGAATCCTCCAAGTGGAACTGGCTGAGACAGCTCTTGCCTCTCACCAATGCTGCCACTGCCCTTATGCAGGGCAGGACACTTGTCCTCATAAATAAGGAAAATCCCATATGAATGGGCTTTGGAATAAGGGTTATGTACATAATAACAACAACAACAACACCCATATATTCTCAGAATACGTGTATGAAAAGCATCTCCAATTTGAAGATGGCATAGCTAATTTTAGTGCCAGCAAGTCCTTTACTGGCAAAAGCAATCATGTTCTAAAAACTCTCACTCTTCTAGTATAAAATAGTTCCTTGGCTCTAAAGTCTAATATAAATGTTTGCTTAGATCTACAAAAACCAACACTGGTATATGTGTGAGGGAGCTGGCAAAGCTTTTGAAATCCTTCTTACAAGTCTCATCCCAATGAAAGTCTTAAGAGAAAGTCAGTGTAGGCAGCAGAAATGGTCATGGTGGGGAGAGATGTAGGTGGAAGAAACATGAAATTCTGTCATCCCATACCAAACAATTGCCACCTCCCACTCTCTCAGAACAATGCTAGTCAATGCTCCAATAAACCTTCTGTCTCCTTAACACTTAGGAAAAGAACACAGAATGTTCATGGCACTAACATTGAGATGATTAAGTTCTCCTTGATAATAATGATAGGATAATACATTTAGAGGTGGAAAGGATATTGGAGAAACTTGATTCCAACCCTCTTATTTTACAAATTAGGAAACAAAGACCTAAAGAGGTTAAGTGACTTTTCCCAGAGTTGCGCATTTACTAAATGGCTAAAGAAGGATTTGACTGAGTATTTCCAACTTTGAGCTCTGTGCTTGGTCTACTAGATCATACTTCCTCTTAATCTCTTCTTCTGCAGTATTGACAAAGAAATGTAGTGATCAGTGGCTTCCCTCAGTGAACATAAAAATCTCTTGCTATAGATCTCTTGGTCATCCTCAAAGTCTGGGTTGAGATGGCAGAATTCCAAGATGCCATAGTCAGGTCTGTGCCACCAACATTTCCTTCTGAATCTTTTTTATCTCTGCTGCCTCCACCATTTAAACTTGTTTCCTAACAAAATTGGTTGTTTTCTAACAAAATAGTTTTTTTTTTTTAAATCAAAAATCTCCTTTTCTCTAAGTTTTCTCACCCAATCCCAGTTCATCTCTCATGGCATCACCACATGGCAGGCTCATGTACAAACTTTCATTATATATAATGCAGAGAATACACCTCGTTCTCAAGATTAAAGCTTCATCAACTTCAAGCACTGTTGAAAGTACAGTTGGCCTATGAATATGTGCCCTACTTAATTTGAATGTTTAATGATTATCATATCCTTTTTGATGTCAACCAAGTTAGTGGATCTGTTAAACAGGACAGAAAGTATTCCACATTCCTAAATTGCTGTTTGCTTATAGAAGGAAACCTCAAAAACCACCAGGCAACTCAAGGAAAATAAATTTTGAATAACCCTGCCAAGAAACGTTTAATCCAGCACCACGTCCATCATTTTGTCACCAGTGATAAGGCAGGGGCAGGGGTGCTTGAGAGGCTTAATCCATCTCTGTGATCAAAATAGTGACATTACTTTATGGGTCTTAACACATTTTGATATATGACTATCCTTTGAAGTATTAGAGAAACGAGAGTCATTCATGGTATAGAACAATCCACAAAAGATCTATGGGCTCCTACAAATTCTTTAGAGGCGTGAGTAACCATTTCTGGTGAAAGTATCCAAAGGAAATCTAGCTGCCTCATCTCTACCAAAGGCAGCTGAAGGGAAGGTGTGTAAAATCAAAGGCAAGGGGGTATTAATAGACTTTTAATGGTAAGGTATTTGTAGAATCAAATCAGATTTCTGAGAACAGCAGTGCATTGATCAACATAAATATTAATGGGGGGCAGATGGAGGGGCAGAGAGATTAGAGATATTCCAACCCTCTATACTCTATATAGCACAACTGATACAATTATATTACACAAACCTGGGCAGCCTTGCCATTTGGGTGAAACATGTGTCTAGCCACACAGCTTGTGCTTACTCATACAATCAGTAGGTGATGTCTACAGCTCTGGGCAGGGCAGGGTGGGGTGCTATGATAACCTTTGGAGCAGCAAGTTCATCCTGCATCTTCTCACAATTCTTAGCACATCTCCATGAGTGGAAAAATAGGAAAGTTTATTACAAACATTGTCAGGCATACACCCACAAGCACACACAGAGCCAAGGCTGCTACGTGAAAAATAAAGCTAAATTTAACCACAGAGCTCTCTGGTTCAGTGCTCCTGCTCCCTGGTTAAGAGTTATGATCAACCTCCACTTGGCCCATCATCTTCCTTATTTATACAAGGGAGTGACAAGGACCAGACTCTCAGGTCTACTATCCACATTCATTTCACAGTAACATTCTCATTATCCATAGCATTATTACCGTCGTGCTCAAAGACCCAGCCCTACTGCTCAGACCTTTCTCTATTTAGTGAAACTTCTGAAGATCGGAGCATCCCAGGATAAAAAGCAGCATTTTTCCCATTTAAAAATATATTATTTCATTTTCTTTCATTAACAAGCACCTAATTATTAAAATAAATATCTAGCCAGAAAATCCTTTGTAACAAATATGTGTTGCCAAGCAGAACAAATTCCTACATTGGTCATGTCCAAAAATGTAGATCTCTTTCATCTTGAGTGTATCACCTAAACTCTAGGAGATGGATAGCATTCTTCAGCCTCAGTCCTCAGGAATTGTGGTGGATCATTGCATTTATTAAACTTCTTAAATCTTTCAACATCTTTTCCTTTTCAGAAAGAGAAGGGCACCTTTGTGTGTGTGTGTGTGTGTGTGTGTGTGTGTGTGTGTGTGTGTGTGATATAATTCCTAGGATATTTTTGCAAAAATCCTAGAATTAATTTAAGCATGACATAAAGTCCAAATATGAAGTGTGAATTCGAGAGTCATGGCAGCAAACACCCCAAAACTAGTGGTACAGCGAATAGAATTCTAAACCTACAGTCAGAAAGACTTGAGTTAAAATTTTACCAAATTTTTCACTTAGTGCCTGTGCTACTCAGAGCAAGTCATTTAACCTCTGTCTAACTAAATTTCTTCATCTGTAAAATGGGAAGAATAAGGGCATCTATCCTTACAGCCCTGTTGTGAGGAGAAAATAAGATAATATCTGTAAAGTCATTTGCAAACCTTAAAGTGCTATATAAATGCCAGCTATTATCCTGGCCCCTCTGTTCCTCCCCCTACTACTTTGAGATAGAAGTATCACTCACAGAGGATGTGGGGAAATGGGAAATGTCCCAGCAAGGAAGGCAGGAGCAATTTTCTACACAAGTGAGCTCATAGGAGGCTGAACGTCAGTGATAGTAATGGGACATTACTACTGCCAAAGAGTACCTGGGACAGTATTAGCAATAAAAAAAAAATACACTAGACTATTTCAACACATACATGATCGCATCACTGTGCTAAGTCCCTCCCATGGCACAGATCACCAACTCTCCGTGTTTTTTCATTCTGCATTATCTGTCCATATTCTTTGACAGATCATCCATAGAGGAGCCAACCAAAGTTCTGGGAGACTTTTCCAAGGTCTTTTAGAAATTTATCATGAAGTTGACATTGAAAAGGAACAAATCTGTCTGGGTGTACCTTTTTGTACTTAAATATAATTACATCAGGCAGCTACATGGCACAGTGGATAGAGTCCTGGGTTTAGTGTCAGGAAACTCATCTTGCTGAGTTCAAATCTGGCCTCAGACACTTACTAGCTATGTGACTCTGGTCAAATCACTTAAACCTGTTTCCCTCAGTTTCCACATCTGTAAAATGAGCTGGAGAAGGAAATGGCCAACTACTCTAAAATCTTTGCCAAGAAAATCCCAAATAGGGTCATGAAAAGTCAGAGGTGACTGACATGACTAAACAACAACAAATAATTACATCATTTAAACAAGGGGGCAATTTTGAACTAAGAAAATCTCCCTTGTGAAGACCAGGCTGAGAAGACCCATGTCTAGTTCCTGGTACCTAGTAGGCATTCAATTATTGCTTGCCTGTTGATTGATTAACAAGTCTTCAGTTCCATCACAAAGAGCCATATAAATGGGTTCCTATTTTTCTGCTTATGTTTAACAAAGGTGCTCATAATTGTGACTGAAAATAAGAATATTTCTCTATTTGTAAAGTATTCCTGATTTCTTAAAATAAAGAAGATTGGGGCAGGTAAGTGGCTTAGTGGATAGAAAGTCAAGCCTGCAGCTGGGAGGTCTTGGGTTCAAATTTGACCTCAGATACTTCCCAGCTGTGTGACTCTGGTAAATTGCTTAATCCCAATTGCCTAGCTCTTATCACCTTGGAACCAATACTTAATATTGATTCTAAGACAGAAGGTAAGAAGTTTAAAATAAATGAATAAAGTAGATCACTAAATATTTAAGAATTTAAGTCCCACCATTGACTTTCAACTCTATGTCCAATTATAAAAGAATCTATTGTCAGATTTGAGATGTCTCCAATAAGCTCTTGATTGATAACTAATATAATCCAGCATGATAAAATGGAAAGAAACTTTGTCTAAGAGTTAAAGATATGGATTTCAGTATAGTCTCCACTTCTAACTTTCTACCAAAAGAGTCAATGAATATGCATTTAATAATAATAATAATTATATATATATATGTAATACTATGTACCAAATATTATGCCAGGTGCTGAAATTACAAATGCTAAAGCTAGTTATTTCTGGGGGCAGTTAGATGGCTCAGTAGATTGAGAGACCTGGAGACAGGAGAGGCCTTGGTTCAAATCTGGCCTCAGACACTTCCTAGGTGTGTGACCCTGGGCAAGTCACTTGACCCCCATTGCCTAGCTCTTACCACTCTTCTGCCTTGGAACCAATAAACAGTATTGATTCCAAGATGGAAGGTAAAGGTAATAATAAAAAAGACAGTCTTTACCTTCAAGGAGCTTCTATCTTACTAGGAGGATGCACACAATATACACACATATAATTAAGGACATGATTATATAAATGTATTTATACAAATGTTACATATACACATATACACAGAGACACATACCGAGTATATTTATGCATATAAGTGTGTATGCCACATGTCTTAATGTTTGGGAGTCTTGATTTCCTCACCCCCAAAATAAAGACAATATGACCCACCCTAACCACTTTGAGGGATAGTTATGAGGATCAAATTAGGTGATATATGCTAACGTGTTTTGGTAAGATCTACTTGTATGAAAGAGAAAATATGCATTGGTCCATCTGTCTAGTGCCTAAAAGGAATCAAGGCACAAAGAAAAGGGAATCAGGCTACAAGCCTAAAAAAAGTCTCAGATGATCTACTTTGTTTTCCAGGCCCTTTTTAAATATGGATTTCCTAAGAAATACCATTTCGGGGGAGGATGCTGAGTATGTGTGCTGGAGGCAGAAGTGAGCATACTCATAGTCTAATGATAGGAGCTCATGGCAAGGGCTAATTTCAACTGGCAAGTTCCAAGCACTTATTCAAGCCTGGCAGCAAGAACTGACATAGAATCTCTCTATAACAAGTATCCTGATCTTAATTACCCTTCTGCAAATATTTATTGAGTACTGCATTGTGTTGAGTGCTCTGAGGCTTATGGAGAAGCATGTCCCCATCCCTGGTTTCTGGGAACTTAGAATCCATTTGGGGAGACACATTTCACATGTATTAAAAATTAAATAGGAAGAAGTGCCATAAAGTGGCAGAGATCATGTGACCAGTGAGTGACCAGTGAGTGACCAGCAAAGTTTTATGAGTTCAGATGAAGCAGAGATCCTTGTAGGCAAGAAGATAAACTTGAGGTGGGGCTTGAAGGATGGATAGGATTTGGATAAATCAGTCAGTGAACATGCTCTTATTAAGGACTTAGTATGGGAATATGAATGGCAAGAAGAGCATTGGGGCAGAAGGAATGAACTGAACACAGGCATGGAGGAAAAATGCCCTTAAGAACATAGCTTACAGTGAGCAGAAATGTCTGGACAGAAGAGAGATTTCCTCTAGGGGAATTCAGGGTCAGGAAGGTAGGTTATCCTCTCCTTCTTTGTGTTTTGCAGTGTTTGCTCAGTAAGATAGGCTCCGAGCCCTAGCCCAGAACACTGTGCTAGAAGAACTTATTTTAAAATGTGGCATCAAAGCACACCTGGCAGCCAGTGTTTCCAACTTGTAAGTGGTTAGCAGCTTTCATGAACCTAACTTATTCAGCCATTGGGACCAGTGAAAAATCAGATCCTGAAAGTGACCCATCCCTGATGTGTCTGTGGAGCATGAAGAGTGAGACCAAGTCTCTCTTTTTCATCAGATTGTTCTTTGACTCGGTGTTTAAACAGATTTAACAACTCTATCCCTTTTTCATCTGCATAATAGATTTTCCATCATTGTCCTCTAACTGGTATAATTCAACTATAACCATTAGCTAGTAGTAGTAGAAGTAGTAGTAGTAGTTGTTGTAGTAGAATTAGTAGTAGTAGTAGTAGTAGTAGTAGTAGTAGTAGTAGTAGTAGTAGTAGAAGCAGTAGAAGTAGTAGTAGTTGTAGTAGAATTAGTAGTAGTAGTAGTAGTAGTAGTAGTAGTAGTAGTAGAAGCAGTAGAAGTAGTAGTAGTAGTAGTTGTAGTAGAATTAGTAGTAGTAGTAGTAGAATTAGTAGTAGTAGTAGTAGTAGTAGTAGTAGTTGTAGTAGTAGTAGTAGTAGTTGTTGTAGTAGAAGTAGTAGTAGTAGTAGTAGTAGTAGTAGTAGTAGTAGTAGTAGTAGAAGCAGTAGAAGTAGTAGTAGTAGTAGTTGTAGTAGAATTAGTAGTAGTAGTAGTAGAATTAGTAGTAGTAGTAGTAGTAGTAGTTGTTGTAGTAGAATTAGTAGTAGTAGTAGTAGTAGAATTAGTAGTTGTAGTAGTAGTAGTAGTAGTTGTAGTAGTAGTAGTAGTGATACAACATATAAATAAGACAAGTAAATACAAAGTAATTTGAGGAGAGTAAGAGTAGTAGCAACTGTAAGGATCAGGAAGACTTTTATGTCAAGGATATTTGCTAGATATTAAGTAAGTGGTTGCCCCAAGAAATTAAATGAATTTAATTTACTTAACTGATTATTAATATTGACAATGTCCTATCTAACCCATCTTGCTAGTAGTAGTAGTTCAAATTATACCAACTAGAGAACAATTATGGGAAAATCTATTGTGCAGATGAAAATAGGGACACAATTACTAAATCTAAACATTGAGTCAGATAACAGTCTGATGGAAGAGACATTTGATCTCATTCTTCATAAATATTAGCCACTAGTATAGTTCAATTTGAAGCAGTTAGACAGTTCAGTGGTTAGAGTACTAGGCCTAGAATCAAGAAGATCTGAGTCCAAATCTGGCCTCAGACAATTACAAGCTACATGACCCCAGAAAAGTAATTTAACCTCTGTTTTCCTTGGTCCACTAGAGAAGGAAATGACAAACCACTTTAGCATCTTTTCCAAGAAAACCCCATGGACATTATTAGAGGGTATGGTCTCCTGATTCACAAAGAGACAGACATGAACTGTGCATGGATAGAACAATAACAACAGCAAAATAGCTTGATTTACTCTGTAATTGAAACATTCCCATTTCATCTAAAAGCACTTGTCTAAGGCATTTTTAGGTATATACTAGGCTTAAGGCACTGTTCTAGGCACCGAGGATACAATATTAAAAAAGAAAAAAGTCAATCTCTGCTCTCAAGGCTTTACATTGTGTTAGGAGACTATAGCCTATAGACTATGAATATTGACAAAGTCCTATCTGACCCATCTCTAATTATCTGAAGACGTATTGCATACTATGCCTAATTTAATCTATTTTATATAACCACAATGTGACCTGACCTAATCTTGTATACTATTCTTATTATCCTCAGAAAAACTCAATAGTCAACAATCTATAAGCATCATCCAAAATTACCAAGTCCTACAGGAGCTGTTACATGCTGGAGACAATGTATTCAAAGTACATAGAAAAATAATAACTCAGTCATAGTTTTGCTTAGTCAGAAGACTCTGTGGCTTTATAATTTGTCAAATGAAAGCAAAGGTTGGGGGACAAAGTCAAAATGGTGGCTTGGAAGCAGTGAAAGTCGATTCCTCTGTGAAAACCCATCCATACCAATCAAAAACAGTGCTTCAAGGGAAACAGAAAACCAAATCCAACAAGACAGAGCTGTGGGACCCTCTTGCTCAATTCATCTTAAAAGGTACACAAAGAAGGTTGAATCCTTTGTCTTAAGGAAAAGAAAGAAGGAAGGTCCCAGTGACCCTCCCCCACCTACTGTTCTGAGAGTCAAGCTATTTGTGGGATCTCAGGGCAAGGGCAAGCAGGATGGAGTGCCTTGCTACCACAACTACGGGAAGCTCAAGGCTCTGACCACAGCCAGCTGGAGGAGAGAAGCATAGAAGAGGGTAGGCTGGTCACAGCCTTCAGCCACCACACCTCCATTTTAAGCCTCTGTCTTTGGAAGTTTTGGCCTCAGGGAACATTCAGCCCTGCAGATTAGCTTAACTAGCTTAATCCAGTTTATCAATAGTGCAAAGAAGGAGCCTCTAGAGGGCTTCTAACTCCCATCTACTACACTGAGACCCATGGTAGGAATCTAGCTGACTGGGATCCTAGGGCAAAGGCTGCAACTGTGACAGAGTACCTTGGTACCACCACAGGAAGATCAGGGCTCTGACTAGGCACTGGCAGATAAGGGACTGGCAGAAAACAGCCTCTACCTCTTCACTTTCACCTTCAGCCTCTGCTGGCACCTGGGGGAGATCTGTTCTCAGGGCACATTATTAATACAGCAGGTCAGCTCTATCAGCCTAATCCAGTTAATCAGCATAGCATAGAAGAAGCCCCTTCAGGACAGAAAAGCACAAATTCACAGATTTAGCAAATGGAAGAGCAAGAATAAAGCCAATGTGGGGAGGGGAGAAGAAAATATGAGTAAACAACAGAAAAAGAAAAAAGAAATTACAAACGATAACTTCTATTCAGATAATAAATTTTAAAAAAACGGAACAAAAGAGGACCATGAAAAAATAAACAAAAACACAGGAACTTCAATGAATTGGACTTACACTTTGGAAGAACTCAAAATACAATTCAATAATTAAGAGATGTTGAAGAAAATTGGGAAAAGAACTTAAAAAGCAAAATAAGTCATCTGGAGACAGAGGCACATAAAGTAAAACAAGAAAATAGTGTCTTTAAAGACAGAATTGACCTGCTCAAAAATGAGGTAAAGTAAGTAAAAGATAAAAACAATGACCTACAAAGAAAAATAAATCCTTTCATTTGATTTCTGGGCTTTTATTTTTTTCAAGAGGGAGTTTCTATCTTTTAAACTGTTATTTTTTAAAACTATCTCCCACTTTTCTTTCCAAGTTTCTTCTATCTTTCTAATTTGGTTCATAATCTCAAATCTGAGCTCCGCAAGAGCTTGAGACCAATTTCCTTTTTTGGGGTGGGGGGTAGGTTTGGATGTGTTTACTTGTTTGTCATCTTCTCCTGTCTCCTCTGTGGTCTGGAATTTTTCTGCATAAACATTATCTAGGGTCAAGTTTTTTTCTTGTTTTTTTTTTGTTTTGTTTTTAGTAGTTGTGGATTGTAGTTCTTGGCTATTGATGGCCATTGCTTTGTTCCTTCCCAGTCAAAAGTCTGAGTAAGGTTGGTGGGTGATCTTTGTATTAAGCTCCAGAGAGGTTTTTGCCATGAGGCTATTTTTCGAGTCTTCACCGTGTCTGCTGTGTGCAGCCCCTCTCTGCCCAATCTCTTCACCCAATCTCCATTTTTCCTCAGCCTTCTGGCATCCGAAGTTTCTCTTCTCTCAGAGATAAGTCTGTGGTGTCCTCAACAAGCCCCTGAGAACCTAGAAATGTCCCTGCAGAAGTCTGAATGAGGAGTATAAGCAAGTCTTTGCATTGAGCTCCAGAGAGGTTTTTTTCCCTAAGGCTATTTAAGAAAAATAAATCAAAAGGAGGAGGATCAAAAAGTCAGGGATGAAATTCAGTCTTTAAAAATTAGAATCAAGCAATTAGAAGTGAATAACTTCACAAAACAGTAAGAATCTATAAAACAAAATAAAAAGAATGAAAAACTTGAGGAAAATCTGAAACACCTAATTGATAAAACAACAGACCTAGAAAATAGATCAAGGAAAGTCAATTTAATAATTATTGGACTACCTGAAAATCATGACCAAAAAAAGAGCCTGGACATCATTCTATAGGAAATTATCCAAGAAATATGCCCAGATATTCTTGAATAAGAGGGTAAAGTAGAGATGGAAAGAATCCAGAGATCACCACCTGCATTAAATCCCCAACTAAAAGTCAACAGGGATATTATAGCCAAATTCAAGAACTTCCAGATGAAAGAAAAGATAATACAAGCCTATAAAAAGAAACAATTCAGACATCATGGAGCCACAGTTAGGATAACACAGGACCTGGCTGCATCCACACTGAAGGACCAGAAGACATGGAATGTGATATTCCAGAAATCAAGGAAAGTGAGTCTACAACCAAGAATCAACTATACAGCTTAATTAACTATATTCTTCCAGGGGAAAGTATGATTATTTAATAAATCAACAACTTTTGAAGGGTATAAAATAAATCCACATAAATCATCAGCATTTCTATATATTTCTAATATATCCCAAAAGCAAGAAGTAGAAAGAGAAATTCCATTTAAAATTACTCTAGACAATATAAAATACTTGGGAATCTATCTGAGAAGATAAATACAGGAATTATATGAATATAGTACAAAATACTTGACACAAAATTAAAACTAAATCTAAATAATTGGAAAAACATGAATTGCTCATGAGTAGGATGAGCAAATATAATACAAATGACAATACTACCCAAATTAATTTAATTATTCAGTGCCATACCTATCAAACTACTAAGGGGCTTTTTTATAAAAATAGAAAAAATTACAATTAAGTTCATTTGGAAGAACAAAAGATCAAGAATATGAAGGGATCTAATAAAAAAAAATGGGTGTCTAGCAGAATCAAGTGTCAAATGGTACTATAAAGCAGTAGCCATCAAAACAATATGGTACTGACTAAGAGACAGAAGGGTGGATCAATGGAATAGATTAGAGATAAATGACCTTAGCAAGATAGTGTAAAATAAATGTAAAGATCCTAGCTTTTGGTACAAGAACCCACTATTTGACAAAAACTGCTAGGAACATTGGAAAACAATATGGAAGAGATTAGGTTTAGATCAATATCTCTCACCCTATACCAAGATGAATTCAGAATGGGCAAATGAATTAAATATAAAGAGGGAAATTATAAGTAAATTAAGTCAACATAGAATAGTATGCCTGTCAGAGCTATAGGAAAGAAGTTAAGACCAAGCAAGTGATAGAGAATATTATGAAATATAAAATGAAAATAATTTTGATTACATTAAATTAAAAAGATTTGTTCAAATAAAACCAATGCAACCACATTTAGAATGGAAGTAACAAATTTTGGGGAAAAAATATTTATGACAAAAACCTCTGACAAAGGTCTAATTTCTCAAATTTATAAGGAGCTAAATCAATTGTAAAAAAAAAAGCCATTCTCCAATTGATAAATGGTCATGGGACATGGACAGGCAGTTTTCAAATAAAGAAATCAAAACTATCAATAGGCACATGAAAAAGTCTTCTAAATATCTCATAATTAGAAAAATGCAAATCAAAACAACTCCAAGGTACCACATCACACCTAGCAGATTGGCCAATATGACAGTAAAAGAAAATAGTAAATGTTGGAGGGGTTGTGACAAAATTGGGACACTAATACATTGTTGGTGGAGATGTGAATTGATCCAACCATTCTGGAAGGCAATTTGGAACTATGCCCAAAGGGAGCTAAAAGACTCTCTGCCCTTTGACTCAGCCATACCACTGCTGGGTTTGTACCCCAAAGAGATAATAAGGAAAAAAAAAACTTGTACAAAAATATTTATAGCCGAGCTCTTTGTGGTGGCAAAAATTTGGAAAATGAGGGGGTGTTCATCAATTGGAGAATGGCTGAACAAATTGTGGTATCTGATGTTGATGGAATATTATTGTGCTGAAAGGTATGATGAACTGGAGGAATTTCATATGAACTTTCCAGGAATTGATGCAGAGTGAAAGGAGCAGAACCAGGAGAATATTGTACACTGAGACTGATACACTGTGCACAATTGAATATAATGGACTTCTCTACTAGCAGCAATGCAAGGACCCAGAGAAACTTATGAAAAAGAATGCTATCCACATCCAAAGAAAGAACTGTGGGAGTAGAAATACAGAAGAAAAACAACTGCTTGATCACATGGGTCGATGGGGATATGATTGGAGTTGTAGACTCTAAATGATCACTCTATTGCAAATATTAATAATATGGAAATAGGTTTGAACAATGATACATGTATATAACCCAATGGAATTGCTCATCAACTCTGGGAGGGTGAAGGGAACAGGGGAGGGAAAGACTATAAATTGTGTAAACATGGAAAAATATTGTAAATAAATGTATTAACTAATCAATATTAAATTATGCAACTTGGGAGAAATTGAGTAAATAAAGTCATCAGGAAAATACATAATTATATCTAAAAAAGAAAAAAAAAGAAAAGAAAGAAAGCAAAGATTGCATCTTAACCTCTTCTTTGGAAAACTTGCTCTATACAGTGAAAGAACTAGGACCAATAAATGGGTTATATTATATAGGTAGCACATAGGAAAGAAATAAAACATGAGGTCAGAGAAGCCATAAAACACCTTTGGAGACTGAAGGATGGATTAGGATGCTCTTATGGAGGTCTTTTCTGAATCATATGGTCAAATTCCAAATGAAATCATAAGGGTCCTAAAGGATAACACTCTAACAGGGGAGAGAAATTGAGGAGAAATGAGCAGTATAGTTGTCCATTGGATAGGAGCTAGTAAACAAGTTTGGAGGCTCAATTAGAGCCCTAAACCAAACTTTACCACAATCCATCCACTGGGAGAAGTAGATCTGAAAATTAAGCATATATATATATATATATATATATATATATATATATATGTGTGTGTGTGTGTGTGTGTGTGTGTGTGTGTGTGTGTGTGTGTGTGTGTGTGTGTGATATTCTTATTTATAAGTACCATAGAAACCTAAATCATTGGTGGAAGAGTGAGAAAACCCCTAAATTTGGAGACAGAAGACTATGTTCAAATTCAGGTTGTATGCCAATGCTAGTAGCTAGGTGCTCTTTGGCAGTACATTCTCCAATCCTCAGTTTTCTCATATAAAATAAGGATTTGCTGCCTACTTTACAGAATTGTTGTGGGAATTAAATTAGATTGTAAGCATAAAGTACTTTGAAAAACTATAAAGCACAACATGAAGGTAAGCAGTTACTATTATTTACCTAGTCTTGCTTTCGGTTACTATTATTTATCTAGTCTTGCCTCCATCTCTCTACCAATACATTGATAAATCAATCAAGAGTGACGTAAAACCTCACTCCAAGGCATATAGATCTTGTGATCCCATACCCAAGTTACTGGACATACCAATATATTATATAATATTGGAGATCACTTTAGGAAGTCTCCAAATAAATACAGCTGATTTTAAGGATTCTCCAAATATACATAGATGATTTAAAGTTTTCACAGAAGAAGATAACAGGGTCTCCAGCTCCTATATAAGCACTCAAATGTCAGATATAAGGCAGCCTTAATTTTACCCCAGAGAAAACATACTAAAAGCAAAGGTTCACCAAGGTCCATAAACAGATGGAGAAAGCTCATAAAAGGGCTTTTAATAACCAGTAAAAAAAAACTCACAAAAAATCTATTTCCTGGTTAGTGGATTTCACATTTCTATAGTGTTTTAGTGTCTTCCATCCTTTGACACTTGGACTCCCCTTGAAAGGAAAATAAAATTGGGATTGACATCAGGGCAAAATCCTGATATTATAACGAATCTCCCTTTCTTAAAGAGACCTATATGGTCTCCACCATACTAGTACTGGTACCTCGGTTTGGATTTTGGTCAAAAAGGGGAATATATTTTGAAGCACCTATCTAGGTTATCCCCTTCCCATTTGTTCAAATAAGTTATTCTAAAATGGGGAATAAAACTAAGGCTTCCTGCTTTTTCATATTATAAATTTGATTTTTTAGTGCTCTTCTAGCAGTGGAATACCATGTCAATGATTTCCTTCTTTCTCCAAGAAGTATGTTATTCAGCAATTACCTGCTTCTCAATTCACCCTCAAACTTGGGTTACTATCAAGACAACCTTGGTACCATCTAAGAAGTCTCCCCTTTCTGGCTACATAAAAAAGATTCTAGGGATCATATTGACTAAGGAAATCCTCCTTCTACTAACTAGGTA
Source organism: Monodelphis domestica (assembly GCF_027887165.1). Taxonomy (NCBI): domain Eukaryota; kingdom Metazoa; phylum Chordata; class Mammalia; order Didelphimorphia; family Didelphidae; genus Monodelphis; species Monodelphis domestica. The sequence goes on from NC_077229.1 coordinate 264,418,180, forward strand.
CCCATAGTTCCTCAATGGCATTGTCCATGAACTCCCCTTTTGAGCCACAAGAGAGGTCATGCTACTTCTATACATTCTTCAAGGTACTCCACCACTGTCATTGTCGTAGTTGTTTCTCGTTATTCTCTAGTCTTCATTTATTCAGAAAAGGAAAAAGAAATGTAATAAAGAGTCAAGAAAGTCTTCTTGTTCATCCTTCATTTTGACGAGGACCAATGATATCATGGGGTGGTGTCTTGACTCATATGTAAACTGGATTTTAGTGAGGCAGAGTTGTGCAAAATCTTACTCTCTCTTTCAGAGCCATCAAAGACCAGTGGGAAGACAAAACTAATGAAGTCTGGTAATGGCTTAGGATACTGTGGATGACCTTGGCTTCTTCAGTATCTTATCAAGTTCTAAGGGCCTCTTGATGGTATTGTGAATAAGTATATGCAGCTATGCAGCCTTATGTCTTTCTGCCTCAAAGTAGCTGTTAGTGGATTTCTCCTTAAAGTCTGTCTCTGAAACACATCCTTAGCAAGCAACTTTTGCCAACTAAGGGGCAACTCCAAACCAACCAGTTCACCTTGGAGAGGCTCCAGTTACTTTACCTTAATCAGCACCTGTAATTTGTCCTCTTCACAAGTTTCAGGCATGTTGTGCAGCTCTGAAATTCAGCCATGCTGATACTTCAGTCCCACTCCCCAGATATATTCTTGCCAGCAACCTTGCAGCCACACATTCCCTTCCTCCCCTCCCCTTCCTTCCTCCCAGCCTTCTACTTCCTTGTAATTCTGGAAATGTGGTCAAATTAACTCCTGAATTGCACGCGTGAGCGTGTGTGTGTGTGTGTGTGTGTGTGTGTGTGTGTGTGTGTGTGTGTGTGTGTGTGATATTCTATTCCCTTATGGCTCCACTTGCCATTTCTATAAATTTCCAAAAGAAAAATACAGTAGGGCCCCCTTATCTGAGGTTTCAAAATCCATGATTTCAGTTATCCTTGAGCAGTTACCTGGAAAGTTCCAGCTCTTAGGAAATGTGGCCACCTCCCACGCAAGGCCTGAGATCCACCAGGGCAGTGGCTTCCCTCAGATGAAGTCTCATCTGCTTTCACTTTGCTTTCATTTTCACTTTTTTCCATTTTCCATTTCACTTTTTGTTAGTATTTTTTGTGGGGAAGGCAAATGTCCTGAAGAGCCTAGCTGAGAGTCAGGAGCAGAGAGAGAGAGAGAGCAAATATATATGGAGTGTTCCCTTATATCCATGGTTTCAGTTATTCATTGTAGATCTTGGAATATATCCTCCAAGGATACAGGGCTTTACTGTATGTATCCCTCTTTGGCCACCAAAATCCTTTGTTTATTGTCTCTATTATTAGAATATAAGTGCTTTGAAGGCAGGGACTCACTTTGCTTTTGTATTTGTATCCTTTCCTCACTCCCCAGCACAGTGCTTGGCACATAGGGAGCATTTACTAACTACTTTTTTATTCATTCCTGCCTGTCTACTTTATGGAAAGATTTATGAACAACCAAAGGTTCTCTAAGGCTTCAAACAAACCATATAGTAAATTCCTTGGAATGAGGACCTCCTGTTCTCCCTTACATATAGAAACTTTAAAATATGTCATTGATGTCTATCTAGGGGGCATATAGCATTGTATAACAACCCTGGAACCAATAGGAATCTGATTTAAAATATAACCTTAAAGGGCAGCTGGGTGGCTAAGTGGATTGAGAGCCAGGCCTGGAGATGGGAGGTCCTGGGTTCAAATCTTGCCTCAGACATGTCCTAGCTGTGTGACCCAGAACAAGTCATTTAATCCCAACCTGCCTAACCCTTGCAATTCAGTATTGATTCTAAAACAGAAGGTAAGGGTTTTGTGGGGAACATATCTATATAAAACTTTTAAGACTTATCAGATGTGTGAAGGGGAAAGAAAAGGAAGTAAGGGAGGAAATAAGCATTTGTATAACACCTACTATGTGCTAGATATCATACGAAGTACTTTTTACCAATGTTATCAAAATAACACTTTGAGATATTATCCTCATTTTACAGTTGAAGAAACTGAGACAAGTAGTGACCAAGTGACTTGGTTATACAACTAAGAAGTGTCTGAGGAAGGGTTTGAACTCAGATCTTCCTGATGTCAGGCTCAGCATTGGATTCATTATGCCACCTAGATACAATGTAACCACTGGAAAGTTACTTAAAATATCTAAGCCTCACTTTTTTCTCATCTGCAAAATGGGGATGATAATAACTACCTCACAGAGCTGCTATGATGCTCAAATGAGATAATATATGTAAAATGCTAAATAAATGCCATCTATTATTATAATTTCCTAAATAGATATAAAAGTTGGATCTGCCAGATATAACATCTGGCTTCCTGAGCAGTTTCATCAGTGTCAGCTGGGAACTATACTGAATATTAAAAGGAAGCCCAGAATTGCCAATAATCAAATCTTGGGGCCCAGCCAGTCTATCAGCATCGAATCTATGCTTGCTATAACACATTTTTGCTAGGTTTTACCTGCGAAGCTAATGGATGCCTGCATTCATTCATTCATTATATACTGCATGGTGAGATTCAGTCAGGCTACAGGGAGTAAAGTCAAGAGAAAAAAATCATGGTCTTAGCTAATGTACCATTGTAAGGGAATTTGGAGGAACTAAGCCATCAGGCAGATGGATCCAGCCTAGAGTGATCAGAAATGGCTGACGGCTTGCTTTTAATTGAGGCATTTGATTGCAGAACTCTAAAGGAGTTGGGGTGAAGGGAAAGGGGTGGTAAGCCTTCAAACGAAATTAAAGATATACATTTTAAAATCATTTGCTTAAGTAGAGAGTGTGATGTGGACAACCCTGGTCAACAATAAGGTTAAAGGATAAGGTCTTTGTCCTGGCTTGAAATATAACTTTGAATTTAATTTTGAATGTAACTTTTTTTTCCAAGGTGACAGCATCCCCATAGATACTTAATTATAGCCTATACTTAATTATAGTCTATATAAATATAGACTTAATTATGTCTCCTTGATGGAGTTTAAATGAGTACCCTTGCCTGGGGTACTTATTGGTCATTGGCATCACAGCTGGGCATAATTTATTGAGTCATAGATTTGTGGGTGATTGATTTTGTCATGGTACTTGTATATTTGAGCCACACCCTTAGATTCAGCCTTAAGAACAGAATAAATGGCCCTTATGAGCTGCCATGATAGCAGAGAAAGAGGATATATAGAGAGAGTACTTGGATCTTTTGGAGGATACAATGGGGTAGCCATGTAGCCCTTTCCATTGAGCCTCTTGGTCCCTGAAATGGCAGTTGTAAAGATGCAATGGCAGAGACCTGAAGATGTTTCTAGAGGAAGAACCATCCAGTGAAGGTATCCCAAGGCAAAGACACGTGTAAAGAAAAGGGCTTCTTACACCACAGTGGGTCTTAGACCCAGCTTCCTAGAGGCCAGAGGAGGAGTTCCATTGATTTTCCTGAACTAAGCATTTAGAAAGAAAAGGAACAACTATGTGACCTCAAGATGAAAGAACATCCAGGGATAGAGCCACCATGCAAAAAAGCAAACTTAGAACTTGTCCTTCACCAATGCATTCTGCTCTGTGGACTGCGTAGGTGCATAGGAAAGAAGATTTATTGCTATCCTGAGTGCTTGCATAGTATTTAAAGCTTCTTTAAATACCTACCTTTTTTTGTAGATATGAGCAATACTCTGATCTTCTCATTGGAGATCCTGATCAAGTACAAAATGAGAAAATGTTGTTGTCCTTGGGGAAATTGAGTTAAGGCATGAGTCAAAGAATGATTTTGGAAGCTCCTCCACAATTGAACCCAAATCATATAATCTCAGAGTTTGGAGTTCAGGGCCAAAGGTTATATAATATGGAAAGAACTCTTGGTCTCCTCAGCTACACCCATAATTAAAAATAGTGAAGAAACCTTTAGGAGCATAAGTTTCTTTAACTCAAATGATACTATCCTATTCTCAATTCTCTATTCATCAGAGCAGAATTCAATGGAATGGAATGAATACTGGACCTATAAATTAAAAGGGACCCGGATTTTTGTTCTGCCGTGGTAGTCATATACTCTCCAAGTGATCCTGGTCAAACCCTTTAATCTGCTGGGCTTTAATCTCTTTATCTATAAAACTAGGAGAAAAATACTTGTATTGTCTGCCTCACAAGATTGTTATAAGAATCAAAGGAGATCATGGAAGGATAGATCTAAAGCCAGGTGGGAACCTCAGAGAACATCTAATCCAAACCCTTCATTTTACAGATGAAGAAACTGAGGTTCACAGAGGTTAAATGCTTTGCCCAAGATTGTACAGAGTAAGTGGCAGTCATATATGAAACTCAGGTCCTCTGAGATTAATTGAAGTTCATTGCTGTCTTTACTACACCATGCTGCCTCCTAATGTATGAGATGGGCTTTGCAAGCCTTAAAATGCTCATCCAAATGCCAACTCATTAATTCAGTTCAACAAACATTTCTTAAGTCCCCATTCTCTGTAACTGGAGATTGGTGCTAGAGACACAAATATGAAACAAGACAAGCTCTGCATTCAAAGAATATACAATCTAAGAAGGAGGGATAAGAAATGTATAAAAATATTTAAGATACAAAGGATATAAGTATGAAGGAGAGATGGAGACAAAGGGCTGTGGACATTTCAAAGAGAGAACAAGGGAGGTTTCATGGAAGAGATGGCACCTAAGTTGGACCTTGAAGTATTATTTATATTGTAGGTTATCTACTGTCTCTACTTCCCAGTATTCTCAGTGCCAACAGTAGAATATAGATTGAAGCATTTGGGAAATGAAAGGAAGGAAGGAGGAAGGAAGGAGGGAAGGAAGGAGGGAAGGAGGAAAGGAAGGAAGGAAGGAAGGAAGGAAGGAAGGAAGGAAGGAAGGAAGGAAGGAAGGAAGGAAGGAAGAAGGAAGGAAGGAAGGAAGGAAGGAAGGAAGGAAGGAAGGAAGGAGGGAAGGAAGGAGGGAAGGAATGAAGGAAGGAAGGAAGGAAGGAAGGAGGGAGGGAAGGAAGGAAGGAAGGAAGGAAGGAAGGAAGGAAGGAAGGAGGGAAGGAAGGAGGGAAGGAATGAAGGAAGGAAGGAAGGAAAGAAGGAGGGAAGGAAGGAGGGAGGGAAGGAAGGAGGGAAGGAAGGAGGGAAGGAAGGAAGGAAGGAAGGAAGGAAGGAAGGAAGGAAGGAGGGAGGGAGGGAAGGAAGGAGGGAAGGAAGGAGGGAAGGAAGGAAGGAAGGAAGGAAGGAAAGAAGGAGGGAAGGAAGGAGGGAAGGAAGGAAGGAAGGAAGGAAGGAAGGAAGGAAGGAGGGAGGGAGGGAAGGAAGGAGGGAAGGAAGGAGGGAAGGAAGGAAGGAAGGAAGGAAGGAAGGAAGGAAGGAAGGAAAGAAGGAGGGAAGGAAGGAGGGAAGGAAGGAAGGAAGGAAGGAAGGAAAGAAGGAGGGAAGGAAGGAGGGAAGGAAGGAAGGAAGGAAGGAAGGAAGGAAGGAAGGAAGGAAGGAAGGAAGGAAGGAGGGAAGGAAGGAGGGAAGGAAGGAGGGAAGGAAGGAGGGAAGGAAGGAAGGAAGGAAGGAAGGAAGGAAGGAAGGAAGGAAGGAAGGAAGGAAGGAAGGAGGGAGGGAGGGAGGGAAGGAAGGAGGGAAGGAAGGAGGGAAGGAAGGAAGGAAGGAAGGAAGGAAGGAAGGAAGGAAGGAAGGAAGGAAGGAAGGAAGGAAGGAAGGAAGGAAAGAAGGAAGGAAGGAAGGAAGGAAGGAAAGAAGGAAGGAAGGAAGGAAGGAAGGAAGGAAGGAAGGAAGGAGAGGGAAGGAATGAATGAATGAACAACAAATGAACAAACAAATGAATGAATGAACAAATGAGTGAACAAGCAAGAGAATGCATGAATGAACTAATGAATGAATGAATGAAAAAAAGAAGGAAGGGAGGAAAGGAAGAAGGGAGAAAGGAAAAAGATGGGGAGGGAGGGAAGAAGAGAGGAAGGAAAGAAGGGAGGGAAGGAGGAAGGAAAGTAGAAGGAAGGAACAAAAGAAAGAAAGGAGCTAGAGAGGGAAGGAGAAAGGCAGGGAGGAAGGGAGAAAGGAAGGAAGGGAGGAAGAATTTATTCAACACTACTATATTTCAGGTTCTATACTAAGCACCATGTATACAAATACAAAAAAAAAATGGCAAGAAAGACCTTGCCTTCAACAAGCTTACATTTTATTAGGAGAAGATAATGTATATAGAAGAGTGAAGAGTGTTGACCAAGAAAGAGTGTTTTCATTTGGATGTTACAGTAATGGAGAAAGAAGTCAGTAAGTGACGGTTTCAGGGCTTACACTGGTGATAGGAGTGACTGAATGTTTTTGGTTACCTGGGAACATATCTCCAACCACATTCCAAAATCAAATAGTAATGGTATAAGATTCTACAGTCTTTCAGCTTATTTGAATATTTGCTTCTCCCATTAGCACAGCAATTGAGAGTAAAATGTAAAAACAGTCAAATTTATCATTTCATATCTCATTTCCTTGCTTGTATACAGAGAATAGCAAGAGCTTTAACTTGATAATCTTCTTTTGTTATAGTGCCTGATAGTGCTTGCCTAATAGGAAAAATAATGTCATTAATAAGTACTGTAACTGTATTCAGACTACATTTTTTCAGGTTACTTGTGTTCACATCAGGCAGCAAAATTAATTAACTCACAGTATTCAGAGCTCCTGGAACTTCATGAATCAAGGGTCATAGAGAACACAGGAAAACCTTGATTATAATGAAATGTTAACAACTAATTATACATCTGAACAGGGAAGATCAATATGACACCACATAGTTTCATTTCTAATTGCTCAGTGGAAAGGCAAAATGCTTCTTAAACAAAACAGTGCAGTCCAAACAGGATGACTGGGAGTGTTATTTGTAAGAATAACTAGAAGGCATAGAACAGTATTGTCTTTTTAGAAGCATTCCAAACTCAATTATGCAATATTTCCAACAGCTACTTTCTGTGTAGCACATATATGCATATATTTAAATATTTACATATACACAGACACTTGGAATTTTATATACATATATGTGCATAGGTATGACATGTACACACAGGATAAATATACAATCTTGAACAGACGCTGACAATAAGTTGAACTCACAAACAAGAGGAAGAGAGAATGTTATTTTTTTCCCTTTGGGAAATCGCAAAGTTTTCAATGACTCCCAAACTTCTGCAATAAAAGCCCATCTTTTCAATCTTGATATTCTTGTCACTGAATGACTGGGAATCAAGAAATCTTCAAAGAATTGAAATTAAGGATCATCCAAATTGCAAAGAAGGGATCCATGATGGATGTGAGCAGACACATCACAAACAAGGAGAAATGGTAGAAAAGATGCCATCAAAAAGACACATGAGGGGGCAGCTAGGTGGCTCAATGAATTGAGAGCCAGAACTAGAGATGGGAGATTCTAGGTTCAAATATGGCCTCAGATAACTGTGTGACCCTGGGCAAGTTATTTAACCACAGTTGTCTAGCCCTTATCATGCTCTTCTGCTTTGAAACCAATACACAGAATTAAAAACTAGATGGAAGGTAATGGTTAAAAAAAAGACATATGACTGGAAGGGGGGGAAAAAGAAGGTCAGGAAAGAGGCAAGGACAGTCTATATGCTCTATAGAAACCTATGCATCATCCAAAGAATATGATCTGGTCTCAGACATATTTAAGCTATATGACCCTGGGAAAGTCACTTAACTACAACTGGCTATCTCTAACTGCTCTTCTGTCTTGGAACTAATACTTAGTAAGAGTTTAAAAAGAGAGAGAGAGAGAATAGGAAGAAAGTTTCTAGAATATTGAGTGTGTCCTCTATGGTAAATTTAAGGAAGGACATAGAATGACAGTTGAACAAGAAAGGAAGACATTTAGGAAAAGATGTACAATTGAAAAGAGTACCATCATTGATTCATTTACATAAATATGTAAGGTACAAAGGCCATGTGTTCCCAGGCATGACTAGGTGTGCTAGCAATGTTTTGGTGGAATATTATAATTAGACTTTCCCTCACCTGGTCCATGTTCTAGTCATGTCAATACATTTAAGCATTGTACTTGGTCACAAATGGCTATTATAGCACATCAAAGAATAACATTTTTCAATTTCTAGCAGCAAGAGCATGAGACCAAACACACTGTGATATTACCTCCCTATTACCATCAAAGGAAGCTATCTTGGCTTTGACATGAGAAAAATCATCAGTAGCAAACATTCTGGAAATCCCCTTCCATATTTCTTTCCAACTTTACTCTGAATTGTCCAAAGTTAGGACCTATTTTTCCCACCCTGAGTTCATCTTTTCCTGCCTTATTCCCTCTCAATCTTTTATCATTGTGGATTTATGGCTTTTTTAACTCAGGACTTCTTACTAGTTACTCATTTGGACCTTTGCCACAAGATACTATTCCTATACCATGCACCTTCCCCTGCTTCTGCAAACTAGTTAACTCTTTCTTGACTCTTAATCACCCTCTGATCATTGGCATTCTGCTTGTCTGACTCCTTCCAATCTCATCCTATAGATAATAAGAGCACATAATACTGTTCTCATAACACTGCATTACATGAGAGATCACTCTAGAATTATACTTCAGGTGTAGCTTCTTTCCCCATTGTCTGAGACTTCTACAAATGCAAAATGAATATTAGTAATAAGGGAGTCAAATTTTAGGAAGGACATTGACAAATTTGTGTGTTCAGGATTGGGTAGTCTAAGAATCAGATCATACAATTATGATCCAAGGCCCAAGCTTATTTGTATAATGATGATTATTCATTGCTCTGTGCCTGGGAATAAGACAAAATTGGCAGATGCATGATAGGGAAAACATTCTTGATTTTCTGGCTTCCAACCTCAAGAAAAGGCTTACTAAGATCCAGACTCTCTTCAAGCAGAGGTCCCTGGAAGGAGAGAACAACGCCAGGAAGAAGCTAGCATGTAAAGCAATCATGTCTTTATCACCATTTTTTCATACTAGTGACATCAAGTAATTTGTCCTTGAATGAGGTCTGGGATTCTCTCTCTGTCTCTGTCTCTGTCTGTCTGAGTCTCTCCTCTCTGTTGAGCTGAAATATTGCAGCTATAGATGAAAAGATCATTTACTCTGCATATTACCTATTATGTTCAAATCTACTTAATTTCTCTCATTTCTGTTTGCTATTATCTTTGATAAATTGTTTTATTTACTATTTACTATGAGTGATGATCTTTATAGAACTGGGCTTGATGGGGAGAAAAGTCTTTCGATATATAGCTTGATGCATTTCTTCCATTAAAGGGATAGGATCAGAACAGTGGTTTGAACATAAATATTATTCCCTTAGAGCCATGATGGCAAACCTATGGAACATGTGCCAAAGATGGCACTCAAAGACCTCTCTGTGGGCATATGAGCTGTCGCCCTCTGGAGTTAATTACTAGAAAGGCAGAGGGACTTGGGTGGCACTGCTCCCCCCGAATCCCCACCATGCCTCCTCTCCCTGATGTCCAGCAACCCAATGGAAGCACTTACTCTCTCCCCTAAGCAGAGTGCTCAGGCCATTCCCTCCCTTTCTCCCACCCCTATTTGTGGTAAAGTGGTAGGGAAGCTTGGGGGGAATGGCACATGATGTCTAAAAGGTTCTAAAAGGTTCACTGTCAGTGACCTAGACTAACAATATTTAGGGAAGCAGATAGATTCTAGTCTATTATCTCCCCTCTCCTTTCTGAGGAGAGGAGAGTATCCAGCCGCATGGACCCAATTTTCTTCTCTATGCACAATAAGAATCACAATCTCCATTAGAAAAGAGTCAGAGGAAACTCTAAAGAACTATTCATGACACCCTTCAGTCACACCTAGCCAGACTCATATGAATACACATAACATACATGGACACACACATATGTACACACACATGCACACTCACCTTATACAAGGAGCATTTGAACAAACATGTCTTTGGCTTAGGAAAGAAACAGAGTATGTGCTGTTGTAGGGATAGCACTGAACCTCGTTTGGCATGTAAGTTGCAATTATAATATTGGTGATCTTTTTTCTTATACTTACTATTAACCTTGAGAGGTGAATAGCCAAGTACCCCACAAAAAAGACATTTCTTGTCACCTTGGGGCAGATGATGAAACCATCTCTGTGCAGATGATTCTTAAATCTATTCAGATGATTCTTAAACCTATTTAGCCAGTCTTGATACCTTTCCTAAACTCCAATCTCACATTTTCAACTGCCTGTAGGACATCTGGAACTACATGTCTCACAGACACCTTAAACTAAACATGTATAAAACTGAATCTATTATTTTTTTCTCCAAAACATCTTCTTAACTTCCTCATTTCAGCCATGAGCATCACCATCCTTCTAGTCAGGCAAGAGCTGTGTAATTTGAATCAAACACCTTAAAAACTATGATCCCCAGCAAAACTATGATTCCCCGAACCCTACTGTCTTCCTGCTGTTACATGTTAACATAGGAGATAAATTTGGAGGAGTTTCATCTCTTGGGCTCTTTCCTCCCTGTGGCAGCTTTGGTGGAGCCGGGGATTTTTAAGCAGGTAGAAAAACTTAGTCACAGGATTCTATTTTTGTCAGATAATAAACTTTAAAAAAAATAATACTTGAATGAAGTATTGGATATTAATTTTAATCTTACAGATCACAACCTAGGTATTACCCTTGACTCTTCACTCTTTCTTAATCCACCTATCCATATAGACTGTTAATAGTTGATTCTACCTGAACAAATTCTCTGATATGCCTTCCCTATGTTCTTCTGACACTGTGATCACATTGGTGCAGGCTCTTTTCATGTCTAGACCATTATAATACCTTTTGGGTTGACTGTTTCAAGACTCTCTCCCCTTCAGTTCATTCTCCACTCAGCTATCTTTCTAATCTCACTCTTTCCTCCCTCTTCTTTCCCCATTCTCTGTGTTCTGATGATGCTTGTCTCCTTTCTATTCCTTTAAAAAAACATTCACTCTCCTGACTTTGGGAATTTTCATTGCTGTGTCCTGAATCTGGGATACTCTCCCTTCCAGCCTCAGCCTCCTGGCTTCCCTGGCTTCCTCCAAGTCCTAGCTGCAATCCCACCTTCTACAGTAAACCTTTCCCAAGGCCTTTTAATTCTAGCACCTTCCCTCTACATACAAGATAATTTCCAATTAATCGTGTATATAGTTTATTTGCTCAGTATTGTTTGCATTTTGTTTCCCCATTAGATCATGACCTACTTGAAAACAAGGATTGTCTTTTTCCTTTATTTCTATCCTGGGCACTTAATGCAGAACCTGACACATAGTAAGTGTTTAATCAATATTTTTAAAACCCTTACCTTCTGTCTTAGAATTGATACTAAGTATCAGTTCTAAGACATAAGAACAGTAAGGGGCTATGACTATCTGAGTTAAGTGACTTGCCCAGGGTCACATAGTTAAGAAGTATCTGAGTTCAGCTTTCAATCAAGAACTTCCTGTCTCTAGATCTACCCCTTAATCAATATTTATTGGCTCGAAGACTAAAGTGCAAGTGTGACCATGTCACACTTCCTATTCAGTAAACTCTAGTAATTTCCTATTAACTCCAGGATCAAATACCAAACTCCCTGTCATTCAAAGCCTTTTATAACTTGGCCCATTCTTATCATTCCAGTTTTCTTACGATTTATTCACTTCTTCATATCATATAATCCAGTGATCCTGCTCCCCTAACTGTTCCTCATACAAGACACCATCTCCTGACTGGAAATTTTCACTGTGTATCCCTTATTTCTGGAATTCTCTTCTTCGGTACCTTTTCTTCTTGGCTTCCCTGGATTCCTTCAAATCTCAACTAAAATCTCAGCTACTGCAAAAAGCCTTTCCTTGTCATCTTTATTGCTAGTGCTGCCCCTTTCAGATTATTACCTGTTTATAGTGCATATATCTTGTTTGGACCTCATTGTTTGCATATTGTCTTCCAAATTAGATTTTTAGTTTTTTGAGACCAGGTACTGGATTGGACTTTCTTTGTTTCTTCATGATGTAGCACAGAGCCTGACACATGGCAGGTGCTTAATAAATGTTTGTTTCCTCATGAGGTTGGCTTGACTAATTCCACTACCTTTCTGAGAAAAGACTATGAACCATCTTTGCATTTAGTTTCAGTTTTCTTTATCTTCTGGTTTTATTCATTAGGAAAATGGATTGTCAATATCTGCATGATTCAGTTCTTCCAAGAAAATGTCAGTTCCTTGGTCTTTGGACAAAGACTTCACATTTAAATACCAACAGTTAAATGAATATCTATCTATTCTGAAAACTCTGTGATACTTAGCTCCCTTTATTCTCCTAATCTACCCTCCTACCTCTAATGCTTTGTAGTGCAAGGGCCAAGAGTACCCACAAATGACAAGCAGCTTGGTGATACTATATAGGTTTTATGCAGATCACATAGTATGTAGCAATATTTCACTCTTAAATGATGGTGACTTAAGCACCCAAAGAGTCAGGACTCTCCATTTTGAAAAACAATGTGTAATCTTACTCTTTTTAATCTATGACAAGGATTTCAAATTGCAAGAAATGGCTGCTTAAAGTTTATAGCTATTCCTTCATGTTTAATCTGTCATAGTTATTTTTTTAATCAGTAACAAATTCTATTTAATGTTCCAAAGCAATTATGAAACAGTTGCATATTGGTGCCCTGTGGATCTTTCCCCAAATGCATTCTAAAATCGTCCATATTCAAAACTATTAAATAGACTTCAATTGTGAATTTTATACTTTCTAATATGGATGACACTTTATTTTTCTTTCAACATCAAGGAGTGCTGATTCCTCTTCCCTCATCATGGAGTAATGATTGATCTATTTGTAGTGATGATAAATTGCAATTATTTTTGCCTAAATGCCCTTATTGCTATGCAGATTTCTTTTTTATTCTTCTCCAAGCAATGCCAGTTGCCCTTACAACCCGGTAGAGATAATGTAATTGCCTATTGCCAGTGTTAAATAATGTTAAATGATGTGTCTATTGTAAAAATCAAAAGGATGATGAAAAAACATGAATGAAAATATAATTAGACAGTGAGAAGGCCCAGCTATTTTTGACACAATTCAGAAGACTATTCTATAGTAAAAGTAAAAAAAGAGTCAGTATAAAGAGACACAAATGAAGGAACCTCGCTTCTCTCTGCAAAATACTATGCACCTTATTTTGATTAGAAGTAATGGGCATATGCACTCTTTGTGGTGGCCAAAAATTGGAAAATGAGGGGATGCCCATTAATTGGGGAATGGCTGAACAAATTGTGGTATCTGTTGGTGATGGAATAATATTGTGCTAAAAGGAATAATGAACTGGAGGTGAACTGGAACAACCACCAGGAAGTGATGCAGAGTGAAAGGAGCAGAACCAGGAGAACATTGTACACAGAGACTGATACGCTGTGGCACAATCAAATGTAATAAACTTCTCTACTAGCAGCAGTGCAATGACCCAGGACAATTCTGAGGGACTTATGAGAAAGAAGGCTATCCACATCTAGAGGAACTATGGGAGTAGAAACACAGATGAAAGACTTGCATGTCAATTGGATATAAGTGAGGCAGAATTGTACCAAGTCATCAACTTCACTCTCTCTTCCAGTGTCATCCAAGCCCAGAGGCAAGATACAGGTTGGGGTAACTGGTGATGGATCAAGCTACAGTGGATGACCTTTGGCATCTTCTATATCTATCCAAGTCCTAAATGCTCCATGGTGTCTGCTTCAGCTGCCTTCATGATCAGTGGAACAAATTGTTCTCATTCACTCATTCTGACAGAGGAAGTCTTCATATGCTTGAAATATTTTATCAGCATTCTATCTGCTTTACTACATATATAGAAAGATCGCTGTAAATAATCAACCAATAAGCATTTATTCAATTCCTATTATATGTCAGACACTGGGTCAAGCGATAGAGATCAAAGGACAAGAGCAAGACAGTTCCACTATTCAAGGAGCTTACATTCTACTTATTTATAAAATAGATAATGGAAGAGAGATGGGGTTACTAAGGTGTGTATTTGTGGCCAGACAAGGTGTGAGAAATCAGAAAAGATATCATTTGGCTTCTCCTCTTTTCCTTTTCTGCCCAGGATCATGATTTCTTTTTGATTCACTCCCATAGGGTTGTGTCCAGGTATCAGTGATGTGCCAAGCTATAGTCTTCAGGAATCCTTTCCATTCCTTTGCATTAGAGTGATACTCAGAGAATCAGGTTCAGTTGTCTTAATATATATTTCAAGGTCACCAAGAGTTTGGAGTTAGCCAACTTCAATAGTTCTTCCTGGAGGCAGTTCTCCAAGGTTGCTGTTAGCAAGAACCACAAAAAGACTATGCATCTCACTTCCAGCAAATATTAAAAGCATAGAGAATTTTGCAGTGACTTGCAGAAAGTCTGTGCTTCTGCCACGGCCAAGGGACCAATCTACCTATCATGCAGGCTGGTTCTTTTCCTGGAAAGGAAAGTGAAAGAGCTTTAGCATCACCTTTCCACATTCCAGGTTATAAGGAGGAAAGAAATATTCCTTTAAACATGGAGAAAAGAACTTCAAGTAAACAAAGAAGAAAAAGAATCTTAAGAGGCAGAGTAGATCCTCATCCACAGAGGAGCTCAGAGATGGTAAGAATGTGACCTAATGGAGAAGCTTGGTTATTGAATAAGATGCAGCTTCTCCTGAGAAGGAGGGAGCTGGGCCCTCTGAGAAAGTAGCTACTTGTTCTTTAAGGAATGATTATGCTTCGATGGGAGATTATCCCATAAAGAAAAAGGGTCTGAAGAAGAGGGAAGGGGTCTGAAGCATCTATAGAAGGAAGGATTCATGTTGTTGTACCTGGTGAATTTTTGCCAACTTGACACCAATAAAGAGATCTATTAACTCTATGAGGTCACTGGTTAGGATTTGGATACAGAAGACCTGATTTCAAATTAGACTTTGTTACTTACTATCTGTGTGTGTTTGGATTAATCCTTTGACCTCTCTTGACACCAATTTCCCCATATATATGTAGTACATAAAAAGGGAGTGGCCTTGGCACTCCCAATTCTCTCCAGGTTCTTTCTTCCTGGGATGGGACTGACTCACTCCAACTTTCACCTACTCAGAAAAGTCTAGGTGGTTTCTCTACAGGGATGGTCACTCTGTTTTTTTTTTTTAACCTTACTGTCCATTTTAGAATCAATAATATGTATTGGTTCCAAGGCAGAAGAATGGTAAGGATTAGGCAGTGGCAATTAAGTGGCTTGCCCAGGATCATACATTAAATCTCTGAAGTCCAGGTCCACACTCTCCTTAGCCTTAACAAGAATCCAAGGAAGCAAAGAAGATATTTCCTTCCTTCATTTTGACCTGAAGCACTTCTATAATTTGGAGGTCCAAGGTCCCATGCCAATGGGAAAGAGAGAACACACATGTACAGAAGAATCAAACAATGAAATATAAGAGTAAAGAAACTCATGTACCTGGAGCAACACCCAATTCTGTAGGCTAAATGTTTGTGGTCTCTTTTAGACAACAGAGTTTATCACAAATCACGTGGACCCTACTGTGGGATAAAACCACTTACCTGTTGCTTTGGGGCCATTCAAGTAGTGTTAACTAATTTTAGGTAGCATTAGCCTTAAGTGAGAAATCTGAATAGTTTCCCAGGTGTGCTCCCCTGGCTGAACATTGAAGGAACACAAGACTTTTTCAGTGAGACTCAATTCCCTTTAATTCTGACTTCTGATCACCCAGAACTTTTGCAGGATTATAGAAAGACTATCATTTTAGAAAATAAAACTCTTTAACCAAGTTAATATAGTTATTCAATCATGTCCTACTCTTTTTGATCCCATTTTGAGATTTTGTGATTTGCCATTTTCTTCAACAGCTCATTTTACAGATGAACAGATGAGGTAATTGCTGCAAACAGGGTAAAGTGACTAGTCCAGGGATTCTGAAGTTTGATTTGAATTCATGAAGATGAAGTTTTCCTTATTCTAATCTCAGTTTTCTATCCACTGTACCACCTAGCTTCCCAGCCAAGTTAAATAGCAAAATAGAAATTTGAGAAGGTACATATATATATAAATGTATATATATATATATATATAAGAATACACCAAATAATAAAGAATGAATAAGTGAATAAGTTCTTCTATATAAAGCAAGATGAGATAGAGAGAGAGAAAGAGAGAGAAAGAGAGAGAGAGAGAGAGAGAGAGAGAGAGAGAGAGAGAGAGAGAGAGAGAGAGAGAGAGAGAGAGAGATTGAGAAAAGAGGAGCAGAGAGTCATCTCTCACTTAAAGGAAAATTCCTGAAGTCTCTAGTGAAGCAAGCTTCAGATACAGACATAATTGAGGTGATGACTGCTATATGTTGGCTTCTTTCCAAAATCTCTCTTTTCTCTTCAGGGACCTCTTCTTAAAGAGAATCTGAGATCTTGTGTCTTTTCAAAGCTGAAAGCTCAGAGACCATGCTCTCACTTCAATCAAGTTTTCACCAATGTCATCCCTCACACAGGCTTGGTGCATCAATCTCCATCAATAAAAAGAGACTCCCACACAAATGTGCTTTGAGGGTGAGTTACATTTCTCCTCTGAGCCAGAATTTTTTCAATCTCTTACAAAAAATTAGTTGGAGAAGCTTGAAATCTGTACCTATACCATATAAACACATATTTCAGAGCTTTAGAACAAGAAAAGTGATTTTCCTGTCATTCTAGGTAATTGTTGGTACTTCTAAATCTTTGTACTATTGTTTGAACATGTCTAAGTAAAACAACTTTTTATTTGAATATTCAGGCTCCAAATCCTTCATGATACTAGATTAAAACTTGCCTAGAACAAAATTTAAATGCAATAAGGGATGAACAAATACCTAATAATGCACACTTTGCATGTGGTTATGTCCTCCAGATCTTCATGTTTTCAGATGAGAGACATTTCTCACATCACCTGCTACTCTAAAAGTTTTGCCATCACTGTGCTAAAAGGAATAATGAACAGGATGATTTCAGAAAGAGTTGGAAAGACATACATGAACTGATGCAGAATGAAATACAGAGAACCAGGAGATCATTTTACACTTATAGTAACTACAATATTGTTGAAGCATCACATGACTTTGCTACTCACAGCAATATAATTATCCAGGATAATTCTGAGGGATATATGACAAAATGCTAACAACCCCCAGAGAAAGAATTATTGGAATATGAATGCAGATAAAAACATATGATTTATCACTTGTTTATTTGGGTATATTATTTGAGGTTTTGGTTTTATAAGATTATTCACTTGTAAAAATGAATAATATAGGAGTATGTTTTGCATGATAATACATGTATAACCCAGATTGAGTTGCTAGTCAACTCTGGAGAAGGATGGGAAAAGGGAGGGAGACAATGTGAATTATATAACTTTGGAAAACTTAGGTGGAAATTTTTTGTTAAAATAAAATAAAGATAAACATAAAAAAGATGTTTGATACAAATATTTTCTCAGTCTCTTCTTTTAGCTTCATTGATTTTATTCATGCAAAAGCTTTTCTGTTTTATGTAACCCAAATGACTATTTTATCTTTTTTGATCACTTCTCTTTCGGTTGACTGAGAAGTTCTCCCTTAGCTAGAATTATGAATGCTACAACCTTATAACCTTAGCTCTTCAGAGCCACAGCAGGAAAAAACAATGTAAACATAGTGTGACATTTTTCACTTGTATGTGAACTCAGTTTAACATACTGAGGCATAGTGAGTTGGTATTTTCATTTCCTTCCATAACAGACTTGAGATGAAAGCAATATCAAGACAGAAGGAAAATGGAAAATAATGCATTAATTGGAGCATAATGTATGAGATGCAAACAATACAACTTTCACCAAATTTATTTGAAGGTAACCTTTCAACTTGTAGGCTATTCACATGCTATTAGCAGCCACTTAAAATAGCAGAATGCAATTGGATCTAAACATTGTGTACCTCAGGGTACATATCAACCTGGATTTGAAAAGCCTGCTTTATCTGTTCACTTATTTCTATAGTTTGAGAGATTCAATATATTCCATTTTGTGATGCTATAGAACTGGAAAATAAAGCCAAGCTGATTTTAATGCCTAAGCATTCTTTTGTCCTACCAGTTCCCTGCTTCTTTAGATTTTAAGATGCTAATATTGTACATTGTGCATAACACTGACATTTAGGTGGAAGATTATGGATCTCTGATGGAAATTTGGAATTTTGATTACCAACACTTTTCTTCTCCAACCCTTCATCTAGTTTTTACATTTCAATAGGTTTCTGAAGGGCTTCACAAAGAGGGTGAAGGCTATCAATCTGCATGACAATTGATGTGATGAGTCACTTGTGATTAAATTTTAATGGTGGCCCATTGTACTGTTTCCTATCTATTTCAATCCACACTCTAGTAAGTTTACTTCAGAAAGTTGTTCATTTTATTTGTAATTTCATTTTTGAATACATGTGATCTAGGTCACCTTATAAAATTCTTAAGTTCTTTAGACTGTGAGATCCTCATTTGTGACTATACTGGATGGCTTCTCAGATTCCTTCGGCTTCTAAAAGTTCTTGGATCTGTGATTGTCTATAGATTTCCAGTTAGGTAGGAAAAAAGTAAAGAGAAAACTCCATTCATGTCTTAAATAACTAGACCCTATTTGTGTAAATAAGATACTAAAGGAAAAAAGTCTTCCTTCACCTTTTTCTGCCCTTTTTGTGAAAGGTCAAAGCGTTTCTCCTCACATGTCCAATCTTTCAGCAATATTCATCTATTTATAATTCTCTAAACTTATCTCTTGATTACCTCAATTCCTTTGATTATCTTCCTATTCTGCATGACTGCAATGGCTTCCCTCATCAACACAAATCAGAATCTTACCCATTTTTCAGGACTGATCGTTTTTTTCATTCAAGACTCTTATCTAACCACACTCCCCAAACCCCAGGACAAATGATTTCTGCCTTTTGACCTCTCAGAAGAGCACTTGTAACTTTCGTATGTACTTGACATCTTATATTTATTTGGTTATGTGCCTTATACCCCAGCTACTAGAATGATAGAGTAGGCAGACATATTTTCTTATTTATCATGGGATCTCAAGGGCCTAAGCCCAGTGCCTTGAAGCCTCTATCTAAGTGCTTAAGAAATGTTGGCTGAATTGAATTCAAGGAAGTGGGGAATAGCTCTTGGGCACTAGCAACTCAACATAAAACTTTATCAAATATTAATTAAACTTTTCCTTGATGCTATTCTAGGCACTAGAGGAAGTGACCTCAAGGAGAATATAACTTAAGGGAGAGATAACACATAAAATATTTAACTTTTTTTAGTAGCAAACAAGTTCTAAGGATTTTTAATAGAAAAAAAAGAAAACATATAAATGATAGGCAAATTTTCCTTATACTTTAACCATGGGACCTTCTCAAGTTTTTTCTTTCGTCATTATTCTCAATAAATTAAGCAATCAATAATTACTGAGCATCTCCTAATATCCCTAGGAGACATTGTTCTAGGCACACAAAATTGTAGAATGTGATCCTTGCTCCTGGAGGCTTTGCAATCTAATTTCTATTTCACTAACATGTACCACATTGAGTCAAAAGCAAGTGTGAAGGTGAAGCCTTGAAGACTTGGTAGCTCTTAAACAGTCATAGAGGATCAGGGTCAGGCATAGAAGTGCCAGGAGCTAAGAAGCTTCAGTCTGTGCTGGCTCTACTGGCTTAATCCATTTAGTATATGAGAAAAGCAATGTGCCCAGTCATAATGTAATTTACTTAGTTGGGGACAGAAACATCATTGACTGGTGTTTCATCAGTAATTCATAAAACCGTAGAACTGAAAAGGGCCTTAGATGCTATAGAGCTCCTTCATTTATACCATATGGAAATGGAGGCAAGGAGAGATTGAGGATTTGTCATAGTAACACATCTACTAAGAATCCAATATAGGATTTTAATCTAGGACTCTGATTCAGTATGGCTTTGCTATCATGCCCCAGAAACTTCATCCTCCTGCAATATTATTTCACACTCATGAGTACCCCCTGGCCTTGGGGCTCCCAGCTTTGGTTAGAAAAGGTAGAGTTAATCCTAGAATCTCCATTTAAGGAATTTGTCCAGGCCAGCTTCCTCTGAATTTCCCATTTATATACCTGTGCTGGCACACTTTCCCCATCACCCTTTCAACTACCTTTGGTGTTATCTTCCCTATTAGATTGGAAGCACCTCAAGGAAAGAAGCGCTTCTTCCTTCCTTCCTTCCTTCCTTCCTTCCTTCCTTCCTTCCTTCCTTCCTTCCTTCCTTCCTTCCTTCCTTCCTTCCTTCCTTCCTTCCTTCCTTCCTTCCTTCCTTCCTTCCTTCCTTCCTTCCTTCCTTCCTCCTCCTTCCTTCCTTCCTTCCTTCCTTCCTTCCTTCCTCCCTCCATCCTCCCTCTCTCTCTCTCTCCCTTCCTTCCTTCCTTCCTTCCTTCCTTCCTTCCTTCCTTCCTTCCTTCCTTCCTTCCTTCCTTCCTTCCTTCCTTCCTTTTTCTTTCTTTCTTTCTTTCTTTCTTTCTTTTCTTTCTTTCTTTCTTTCTTTCTTTCTTTCTTTCTTTCTTTCTTTCTTTCTTTCTTTTTTCTTTCTTCCTTCCTTCCTTCTTCCTTCCTTCCTTCCTTCCTTCCTTCCTTCCTTCCTTCCTTCCTTCCTTCCTTCCTTCTTCCTTCCTTCTTCCTTCCTTTCTTTCTTTCTTTCTTTTCTTTCTTTCTTTCTTTCTTTCTTTCTTTCTTTCCTTTCTTTCTTTTCTTTCTTTCTTTCTTTCTTTCTTTCTTTCTTTCTTTCTTTCTTTCTTTCTTTCTTTCTTTCTTTCTTTCTTTCTTTCTTTCTTTCTTTCTTTCTTTCTTTCTTCCTTTCTTCCTTTCTTTCTTCCTTTCTTCCTTTTATTACAGCACCTTGAAAATAGCATGCACACAGTAATAAAAGTTAATTATCTGCCCAAATTACTCCAAGTTTGGTGACTCATTCACTTTATATACCTTGCCACCTCTCCAAGATTCATCTACTAGTGGGCTTGCATGTTTAAAGCTATTCCCTGGCCTGAGATAGTAGTTTGTGAATCCTAGCTCCAAATGAGTGACCCTGGGAAGTTACCAAAGGACTTTGAGACTTAGTTACCTTATTTGTAAAACAGTGATAACAGAGTTTTGAAAACCTTTTTGTAACCATTTTGTAAACCATTTTGTAAACCTTAAAGTGTCATTGAGGTGTGAGTTATCATTTACTTGTATTTTTGCCTCTCGAATTTTCATATTTCCTCCCCCTTACCCAGAATAGGAGCTATATGGGAACGGGTGATTCCTTTAGCCTCTAGAATAAAATTCAAAGACTTTAGCATGGGCATCTAAAGCCTTCCACAATCTCACCCTAACTTATCTTTTGATGACTTAGATATTACTCTTTTCCTGTATATATCCCATGTTCCATCTAGACTGGCTTACTGGCTATTCTCCAAAATTGACATTTGATCTCCTACCTCTGTGAATTTGCATAAACTGTCTCTCATGTCTGTGATGACTTCCTCTACTTATACACCCTTCAGACATCCCCTCCCCCCTTGCTACCTACCACCTGTCACAGTCCAGAGCCTTCTTTTCTAGGAACCTTTTCTTAAACAGCATCATGATACAGTGGCAAAAGTATTATGTTTTACTTGGGATTCAGACTTGTGTTGAAATTTTGGTCCTATTTTCTATGTGTGCCTCTGGGTGAGTCCCAACCTCTTTGGGCCTTGATTCTAATAGAATGCAATCTCCTTTAGGGGAAAAAATGACTTAAGCTTTGTCTTTGCATCCTCATTGTCTAAACAATGCCTGGCATATAATTTGTTCTAACATTTTTACTGAATGAATGATTGATCAATCTCATCTGTAAGATGAAGAGAATGGACTAACTATCTGTGAAGTCCTTTCTTCAGCTCTAAATCTATGGTCACCTTTAGAGTATTATTCCTCTTTAATTATCCTATCATCATCTACTTATCTATCTATTCATCCATCCATCTCTGTCTGTCTGTCTGTCTGTCTGTCTGTCTGTCCATCTTTCTCCAGGCTTGGACTTAGGGAAGACCTGAGTTCAATTTTGATCTCAGACATTTACTAGCTGGATGACTCTGGGCAAGTCATTCAACCCTTTTTGTCTCAGTTTCCTCATCTGTAAAATGATCTGGAGAAGAAAATGACAAACCATGCCAGTATCAAGAAAACCTTCAAAAGGGGGGGTCCTAGAATCCTCAGAGCTGAAAATGACTAAAGAACAACATTGTAGCTACCCATCCTTCAAGGCAAAGATTTTTGTTTCTACCTTTGTTTGCCCAGTGTCTAGAACTATGTCTAATCATAGTGATGACTTAATAAATATTTACTGAATTAATTTAAAAGAAAATAAGGTATAGAAATTTGATTTTAATGTGATTGCCAAAAGTCAGAGATATTAATTAGGATTCCTTTCCTTAATTATAATTTGAGCCTCATGGGCATGTTGGTAAGCCTCAGGGTATGTACGGGCCAGAAGAGATGTTGTTATACTCCTAAGGAAAGCCATAATTAATTACTTAATACATTAGCAGTAGCAAAGTACAGAATGTAGGCTTGGGACTCCAATGACAAGGAATAGTAGCCCTTTCTACTTTGATGAAGTCTGTATCACAAATAATCCAATCAATGCTCCTCACTTCTAGAAGATAAGAACTGGCATTTTTGCTGCCCAGCAAATGCAGCAATTTGAGTATTAATTCTGTTCTCTGATAACTCAATCAGGGCTTTTTTAGTAGGGCATATCTGGCTAGATAAATCTGAAGGGGAAAGGAATATAATTGAATACAAAGTCAACAATAGGTCAAAATTAAATTAAGATTTCTAGGGGTCATTAGTCATTGCTTGCTAAGGAGTGGGGAATATATCCTCAAAGAATACTGTCAACTAGATTGGGGGACAGTGGAGGTGAAGATTACCTTATTGCACATTTAAATCATCAGATGGAAGAATTCTTTTATTTACTTTATATGTATTGACTACAAAATCTGTCTGGTAACAGAAAAGACACTTCTATTGGTTGATGCCACTATCCATTATAGAAAATTGCTTGGCCTTGAGGTAGTTGCCCATGAGGCTTTTATCTTTCAAGCCTGAATCTTAATCCTCTCAAAAATCAAGTTCCTGGCTGGGTGGCTCAGTGGATTAAGAGCCAGGCCTAGAGATGGGAGGTCTTAGATTCAAATTTGGCCTTAGACACTTCCTAGCTGTGTGACCCTGAGCAACTCATTTAGCCTCCTTTTCCTAGCCCTCACCACTCTTTTGCCTTGGAAGTGATTCATAGTATTGATTCTAAGAGGGAAGGCAAGGGCTAGAAAAAGAAGTTAAATTCCTGCCTTCTTTTCTACAATATAGTCCCATGAGTTAAAATTTTCCATCTGTAAGAATTTTCTTCTTCATTGCCTACTTTGTAAATAACTATTTAAATTCTGTATTTTTATGCACTACTTTGTATACAACTAAACTAAGACTATCCCTGAAGATTTAGCCTTCTTCTGAGTGATAGATGGAGAGCCCACAATGTATGTTTAGCTATTTATTTTAACTCTTCCAGTTCAGAAAATTTGTCAAAAATCCAACTGGGGAGATATGATAGTGGGTAATAGATTGGGTTTTGAAACAGCAGGGAACCCAGAAAGAAAAAAGATGGCTGTTGTTTCCCCTATGAGCAAAAAAAAAAATCAAAGAGTGTTTCTCTTACTCAAAGGGAGAAAAATTAACGCAGTGTGTTGGAGTAGGGAAAGGGGGTTTTGATACAGCAGGGTGGTATAGAAAGAATACCTAGGTCTGCTACTTACTTATTATATGAGGCTGATGAAATGAATGAAAAAGAGTTAAGTGTTTACTATGTGCCAAGTACTATACTAAGAACTTGGGTTACAAATAGAAAATGCCATAGGTAGACTTTGTTCTCAAGGAGTTCACATATTAATTGGCTGAGACAAAACATGAAAGAAAGTTCAGCTGAAGGGAAAGATGGTAAAGTGGGGAAGTCCTAAAAATATAGCAGCAATGTGGATGTCAAGGTTCAGGGAGCCATAGGTTACTTAAATAAGGTGGTAGTGGAGGGAGTTATGGGAGAAATATCTTCTCTCTGAGTTCATCTGATAAGTGGCTGCTACAAAATGATATATTTACCAAAGTGCAGAAATGATAGAGGTAAAAACCTAGGTTTTATTATTAAAGCAAAAGTTCAGGTCTCATAGAAAATCCAAACAACTATGAAGATTATGAGAAAGCTTCTTAGAGGAAAAATTACATGGCAGTAGCAGAGAACTAATTCTTTTGTACATTTCAATCTTGCAAATTCCTCTTACATCAGGAAAGTTAAATTGCAGATTCACAATGCCATATTCTTTTCAATGCCATAAAAGTTGAACAGAGTTAATTAACAGTCATAATTTCATACGTCTGCTAAAGACACAAACTTTGTGAAAAAAATCTATAAGTAAACAAAGTTGAGGTCACAGATTAAATTACATTTAGAGGACACACAGGTAGACTGAGTGAAGACAATTATTCATGTCACTAAAGAATCAGAGGGAATTAAGATTCTTCCTCTGACTTCCTATCAAAGGATGTTTAAGGCTCCAAGTAAATCACATTCCCTGGGACAGATTTGGTCATAGAAAATAAATACTAAGACAGATCTTTACTTGCCAGTTGACAGGAGGTCCGGGGTTCAAATTTGTATTCAGACACTTCTTTGCTGTGTGATCCTGGATAAGTCACCCCAATTTCCTAGCCCTTACTACTATTCTGCTTTGGAACCAATATTAGTGTCACTTCTGATAGAGGGTTTAAAGAAAAAAAAAGACATATCTAACCAAAATTTTCAGGAGTAATCGTCCTATGTCCTGAATAATAAAAGGAAATAAATAATTAACACAACAAGGGGTAGAGAGTAAAAGGGAGTGATGGAGCTGAATAGCATAAAAGTAAGAAGATGGCAGTGACCTGGAGGTTCTTAGTAGGCAATGGTAGGTAATCATCCATGTCATCAGAAGGCATGGAGGGGCTGGTTCCCTTCCAGATGTTGGCAAACAGACCAGGTGAAAAGGAAGGGCAAGAACTGAGGTTCATCCAGTGGGATATTCTTCCTTCCTGGCCATCGCAGGAGACTGACTTCAATTTCCTCATCTATAAAATAAGAAAGCATGGGAAAACTAAGTGATCTGAAGGCTCATTTCCATTTCCAGAGCTATTCACTATAATATGGAGAATAGGCAGGTCTGTTTTCTTGTCTTAAGAAATATTCTTTTAAAAAATAACAACCCTAGATTTAAGTGTACCTCAAATTTGGTTATATTATGATACCAACAACCTATTTGATCTTCTCTGTCTTCATCAGCTCAGCTTTTCCCTTTGATCTTAAAAAAGTTGAAGTCACACATCCTCCTGATGCCTAGGGGAAAGAGACCTGATGGCATCTCCTCCTCCAAATTCTCTAAATTTTCAGGCTATGCCTGGGAAGCCAGATTACCTTCCTGCATGGCTGAAGTCAAGAAGGCCTCCTTCCCAAGGAACATTTTCAATTAGTTGACATTTGGAGCCTATTTAGGTGTAGAGGAGCTGGAGAATGCCAAAGCAATTTATCTTCAGCCATTCACTTCCCTGGCTTCATCATTGTCTGACCTGAGCCTGACACCTAAATGGGTGTTTGTGGCCCAAGGAGTACAGTGGCAAGAGCCCTGTGTGCACAGCCCTGAGTCTATACACAGAGTAAAGAGTTCATAGGCCTGGGATGAAGAAAAAAAAAAACACAGTTACACAGACCAGGGAAGGAATGTTCTCACTATCTGTTAAAAAGCCACAGCTACAGTCCATGAAGCAGTTAATTTAGCATTTAAAAATGCTACATAAAACATACTATAAAATTTTGTTCCCAGGAATATCTCATAAAGATTTTTCCCCTGCACAATTTCTCTGTGTTACCA